>NW_026937019.1:0-77974 GCF_032062105.1 Saccostrea cuccullata
TCGCATAAAAACGTACTTGTAGTTCATGTTTATTTTCAAAAATTAAACTAATACATTTTTGAATATAGGTGATGCATGTGTCTAACTTCAGTTTATATTTTATGCAGCCAACATTTACACGAGGAATTGATCAAGTTTAAAATGGTATCGTTTTTGTTTTTTTTTTGATCCGATTATAAGTTTTCAAAATATTCGCGACTATCGTCGCCATAAATTTAACGCATGCCTTTTCACACATATTAAAGCGGTTTGATGATCAAGACTCATTCCCATTGTTTACTTTATACATTTCCCGGGCGACAATTGATGGTTACATCAATGTTTACTTGTTTGACTTGTTTGTTGTTTCAAACAAGGCATTTTTGTCTACATAGTACATATAGAATTCTGGGTATTGCACATGTTGCATGCTCTCTTTCATTAAAAGAGATATCTCTTTAGCTTAAAAAGATATCTCTTTTTAAAAATCTCAAGAGATATATCTCTAACTAAGAAAGATATCTCTTTTAACCTTGTTAAAGAGATATTCTCTAACTAAGACAGATATCTCTCTGGCTTGAAGAGATATCTCTCTATCTTATAAAGATATATCTCTAAATAAAAGAGATATCTCTCTTACAAAAAGAGATATTTCTCTCATGTTTAAAGATATCACTATTGGTCAAAGAGATATCTATATAGGCTAAATAGATATCTCTCTATGCTAGAAAGATATCTCTCTTATTGAAAGAAATTTTTGTATTTCACGAATAAATAGTAAAAGGGTTTGCCATAATTCTCCATTTCGACATTTCCTTTGTTCAATACAGCAGATTAAAACAACAATGTTTATGAACAAAAAGCAAAGACCTCATTTTATTTTCAACTTAAGACTAGAAAATGTCGAAAAATTTGTCTTTTAAAATATTGGGCGATTAGACGCTTTTTGGTTGCTTTTTAATGTGTAAACTTGTCTTTTCTCATTCTAACAATTTACAATATAAAACGTGACGTTTAGTTGTGACGCGGCGACACCCCCAATGTTTAATATTATAAACGTCTATAAAATTAATTAAATTAAACATTATTTTTCAATGAAAATTTCAATTTTGATTACATTTATTTTTATGCATCTTCTGGTATATTATATTTGAAAATATGACGCCAAATATTAAAGATATTGACACAGTGACATTTATCTACCCTCGTTTGAATCATGCAATGTTAAAAACTTTCTTTTAAGGGGGATGTACGGCCAACTTTAGTGCAGTGTGAGCAAAATGTAGCATCTCTTCAAATGGCTAAAATACATTATATTTTGATCAAATTTTAAGTCTTTTTGATAAGAATACAATAAATATGCATAACCGAATGTATGTTGTGCATATATAATCTATACTTTTGCAGAAAAATGCTTTTGATATGCTCCTTAGAACTGCGCAGCTACAGAATTCAGCAGAGCCTTAAAAAATCCAAAAAAATATGCAAACTGTGTATTAATGTTCTCTCTACAACCATTTGTTGAGAAAATGTCTAAATTTTGCACATTTAAATGATAATTTCAAGTTCAAAACAAAGTACCGTTGTCTTCAAAAAGAGTGTAAAGAACCACGAAAGTAGTTCATGGATAGCAGCACGTGGTCTATTTTTAGCACAGAATCTTGTTTTCCAGACCTCTTCTTAATATGGAGGGGCATAACAATCTTTAAATGTAGAAGAGAATTACAGTTGCAAAATATTTCAAATAATATGAACACTTTTAAAAGAGGAAAGGTGTTATAGTGTGGCTTGAAGTACTTTATTTAGTATTATTATCGAACAGTTGTTAAATAGTTTACGTATTGATATAAAAAAAAAATTAAACTCTTTGATTCCAGGTAAGGAAAAATAAGCACCATCAAAGTTAAAAATTAAGAGTTTGTAAGTTTGCCACAGATAAATTATATTATCTATTAAAATTTTAATTATCACCAATAAAACACAAAGAAATTAGACACATAAAATTGATACGAATGACCTTGTTTTAGTACCTACTAGTACGAAGCGTTATCAAAAAGTTCGCGAAATATCTCTATATCTACAAAACCACAATTCAGATTAGATAGCCAAACACAAGTTCTATAAATAGCATATGCTGAAGTTTTGCTCCTTGTTTGCGATGTCACAATCTGAAAATGACGTCATTATTCAGGTACTTTTGACGAAAAATGGTTGTCTCAGTGGAACTCGTTCAACAAACGACTATAATATTTATGGCACATGTATATCTTACAAATGCCTTAGAAGTAGCGTATAAGAATTTGTTCACAGTTTATTAAATGGCTTCCTATAATTTCAATCAATGACTGGATATCGTTTTAGTGAAGGAAGGCAGATGGTTAAATATGATACTTGTTATGTTGCCCGGTGAAAGCAAGTTTGAAAAGGGATGTGTTTTTTTAAAGCAATATGCTATCAAAGACCTTCAATTAAAATTTTACACTTTGAAAAATACTTGAATATTTCAACAATAATATAAATATCAAATACCTAAGATATTGTTTACTTTTTTATCACCCCTCGTATACTGTTACAATTTTCATTACAGAGGAGCAACAGTTGAAAAGGCATGAAATCATTCACAGTGGGTTAGGAGATTTAATGAATAATTTTTTTTTTTTTATTTGCCCATATTTTCAAAATTACAAATGTACAAAGTAAAGAGAAAAAATCAACTTATAAACATCTCTAAAATGATGTTTGGTGGTCCTCCCAACTCAGGGAAAAATTATTGGGTCCGTATTTATGGGTGAGAAAAAAAATTCCTTAAAATTTAAACAGAATTGTTGACGGAAGAAAAAGAAAAAAATATCGTGTAATGGGATGTTAAAAAAATGAGTCGGGCCATTTCTAGGCAGTAGATCGGGAGAGAGGGCAACCAAATATTTTTATAACAAGTGGTCTAGTACATGTTCCATCTAATACTTAGTAATGCAATTTTTTTAATCTTTGACACTGTTTTGAAAAACAAACATAGGATTTTCGGGGGGGGGGGGGGTTAGCACTCTTTTTTTTTGCAATTATAGACTAGCATATGCAATGGACCTTTCTTTGCAAACATTGTGCTCGTTTCTAAATTTCATAGAAACAACTCATTATATTTCATCCAGCTTCGTATGTTCAATGAGCGAGAGCTTACAACGTTGTCAACATAATGAGACATGATGCGTTTTTGTGTCCAAACATGACCCCATACAATGTGTGGGTCATTGCAAACATTCTAGATATTTATGTGAGGTGCCTGAAGGAAATCCTATAACTGCCTATTTTTTCTATCTAACTTCTAAACAAAATAGACATATGTACCAACTTTTCGAATGTAAGACATGTAATTACAATTTATTTTTCATGCACTGCATATTGTTTAACATTTTCAAATTAAATGCTAAGCATCCTCCTTGCAGTGCCCCATTTGAAAATAACTTCTATCGCCACAGAAAAAAGACCCACCGTAAACACATATGTTTAGGACATTTTTATCTTTTTTTTCTTGAGTTTTAAAGAAACCAACAAATTATCAAGACTTGTTCCATAAAAATATAATCATGGTAATAAACGGATCTATCCACAGCAGATATATGCACATGCCAACCATGTGCTTAGTGGAATAATATTTACGAGGAATTTCGAGTTGTAAACAGGACAGTTTTTCCCGATTTGCTGGAGTAGGGTTAAAATCGCGTTTTTTCATTAATCAGACGATGCAATGCAACAAATAAAAGAAGTAAGTAATATAACCTAATGATTATTACTTAGTAATTTCTTGTCTTGATGTTATTATGGTCGCATTTATTCTAAAATCATTGTTATTCGAACTCTGTGTGACAGAGGAATGGCGGACGAAATAAACACATGGCCTCAGGAAGACACCCATATGAAAAATCAAATTTTCAAGAATTATGGATAATGACAAGAAAAAAACGAAACAAATGGTTGTAGCCATATTATCAATGAATCAAACTAACTCCATTTTCAATGCATTTTCATCTCATGAATGCTGTAGCTGCGCAGTTCTAACAAGATTAATTTTCTCCTAATTAAGACAAAATAAACTTGATTATTTACTAATTTTGGTCTCTAACAGTAGGTAATTAGTGCATTAGCACTTTGAGTAACTTTGCGCTAGTTTAGTAGAGTATTAAGCGCATTCTTGGTATTTCTTAGTTTACAGCAGACTAGATCCAATATGGCTTGTACATCCCCCTTAAAACCTAGTAACAAGAATATCGAGACTGATCCTTATGTTATTGCTTTTCTTTTTGCTATCATTTAATGAGATGAATATCTTTAAAATATCGGTGGATTTCAACCGATATTACTGTTCACATTACTAAATTAGCAAATTTCTCATATCAAATAAACATATGCAAATGTAATGAATATAACAGTGCAGTAGTACACGATTTCAACAATTCTCCTGGTATGAGATCTTCGAGGAATTTATAGTCGAGTGTCTATTTAATTAATCTTATTACGAGAAGGAAATCAAATTTACCCCTCTTTACTTTCCTGACTTAATGAAATATAAGGGTCATGTTTCCCCTTAAGTCCGACAAGAAAAAATAGAACACATCATCAGGAAGAAAATAAGATGTATACCAAATACCATAATCTTGATTTATTACCGTCTTTACCGTCTTCACAGAACCCTTTACTGTGAAATTAAGCCTACAAAATTCCGGATACATGTGATACGAATCACATTAAATTTCGCCGAACTGTTTTAATAATATGTCTGAGTACAAGATTGTATGAATTAATAAGTTAATTATTTAGTAGGGAGCGGTAAAATCAAATGTCAGAATATCTGTAACATTTTGAAGAAACTAGTATGTGTTCATTCCTTTCAAAGAAAATATATAATATTATTCAAGATGTCCATCTAATTCTAGTTTACTGTCATGTAGCTTTTATTGTTGATATATTTATTGTACGTTCATTTTAAGTATTAGTATGTGCAGATTCGGAATATTTTTTTTTCATTAATTCGGCCCCTTATCAGTATGGACTTAATAAAAGCACTTAGACCATCAAAGAAAATGTATCCAATTTACTTTCGAAGACTTGAAATACTGGTGTTTTAAAAATGTATTTCTGAATTTGTTTCAGAGTAGAATCCTAGAACAACGCTTCCAACCAAAATATTATTTTTAAAAAAATTGATGACTTCAACTTTTTTGTCGTCGACTTCTTTTAATTTTGTAGCAATATGCCATAATTACCTGCATATAGAATTATTTTTTCCGGTTGATTCGATTGCCTTCCAAGCAGTCAAGACTCATAATCAATTCAAGTGGTCGACTAAGCTTTTGAGCACGCTTCATGTTTGACAAAAAACGAGGTAAAACTACAGTCAAATACTTTGATAATACAATTATGTTTAAAGTCAAGATTTTGCAATTTCTGTTGTCAAAAAAGACCGTGTCAGTACAATTTATCATAAGTTGAATGCTGATGAACGTTTTTGCATATACACTACCTGTGAATTGTAAGGGCATTATTCTCACATTGAAGTGTCTATGGATTTTTCCGTTTGACCAGTTATGTCAAGGAATACATGGTAGGTGTGACCAATCGAAAGGGGATGATTACTCGTCCAATGGATGGCACTTGATCCAACTTCATTACGCGATAGTATAATGAATGCCTAAAGCTATCGTAAACTTTATACCCAACAGTTTAAGACTGATGTAGGATGATATTGTTTTGAATTTCGGGAAAGAGAGACTGGGGCTATCTCTGTATACGAGGACTATCAACAGTTTTAACTGACTACTATTTTAAAAAATATATGTACACATCAAATACTTCTGTACAATCTTTCTTAAACTGTTAACAGATTTATGACAATATTGCCATTAACTTTGTTCACAAAATGAGTTATTGGAATTATCGGAAATGTATCCCATATATAGATCACTTAATTACATACCTGGCAAATAGGAGAAAATTGGTTGCGAATAAAGAAAGTACTTTGAAGTTTATTTAAGCTTGATTTTTTTTATTTCGACACATTGATCTTTAACTTTTTTTTACTGATGTAGAATTAAACAGTACATATATGTATTTAGTTTCAAATAAAGCAAACTTATCAAAATTATTTCAATAAATCGAAAACTAAAGGATGTTGCTTAATTCCTCCTTCATGTATTCTTTCCAAATATTTTAAAACAGTTCCCTTGTTACATGTTTATCCCACAGACACTTGATTCGGTAATATTTTTTTTTAATTCAAAGTTTGTAAGTTATTAATTTACTAAGGGTTAAAAAATTATTACTGAATCAAATGCCTGTGGGACAATCTTATGAAAATTTAACTTTTTATTATTGTCCATCCCTCTCCTTTGGGACGACAATGAAAGAAAGAGATAAATAAAAAGATAAACACTACCCGAGGATTCTTACGTACATTAAATATGACCATGCAATACGATTGCTCTTCTGGTCTTCTGAAGATTTTAAGTTTTCTTAAGATTTTCCCCTATAATTTCACTGTATTTCCCTTACTGTTGCCCCAGAATCAAATCATTTAGGAAACATCAAAATCTATTCAAAACAATTTCAAACAGTAAACATTCACAACAGCACTGTTTTGTTTTCAGACCTTGTTCTCGATCATATTGTTATCCCTTTAATGCAAGTATTTTGAATTTACTTAGAAATAATTATGTTTAACATAAGGAAATGCAGAAGATACAATTCAAAATTCACATCTTTGCCTTCAAATTCTGGAGTTTTCAGTAGATGTCAACAACAAAAATCAATGTTATTTCACGAAAATGTTTTGTCCAAAAAAACAGAAAAGGGTTTCTATTAAAAAAAAAGAAACAATGACTGTGCTCTCTTTGATAAGTATTATAAAACTCCTTCTTATGTATACCTTCTGGTGGTGTTATTTTAGTTTCCCACTATTGATGGCTAGAAATAAGAATAGAATTACATACATTATTTTAAACCTCAAGAAGTGAAGCAAAATCGAGGAAACCATCTATATCTGGAATAAAGGTCCCATCTCAGCGTCTACAAAATAATTTATTATATCCTTCTTCCCGTACTTGATTGAAATGGTAATCTTGGAATGTCCAGACAGAATTAATCAGGAAGTACTACAAATCAGCTGACTGATAATACGATTAACGCTGGACACTGTAATTAAGATTATACCTGTATATCCTTAGTAAAATCTACAAAATTAATTCCTATTCCAAGATTAAATCATGTCGGCGGTAAGGGCTATCTTACATGTTTTTTTTTTTAATTTTATGATTATTAAACAAAAAATATTGGATTAAAGTGAAAATAATCATAACTTTTTATTCAATATTTTTACACGTTTAAAATTCCTTTTATAAATCGAAGAAGGGTATCAGCATCAACTTCAAGTTCCATGAAAGCATAAATCGAAAGATTCCCTGTTTGCTCTGCTCCAATTTTGTAGTATTTAGTGAACTTGAATTCTGTTCGTTATCTCCATATATTTCATCAAATTTTTAGCAAATCTTTAAAAATTTTCACTTGCTTCTATGTGATAAATCCTTACTACCATTTTCAAATAAAAGGTTTTGTTTTGAGTTATGTAGTTAAGAAATTATTTGAATTTTGACAAAAGTTTTCTCTATATAATGTTATTCTTTCTTTGTGGACATTATGTATCGTCGGACTCTAGAACAAATGACATTAAAGGCTGACTGCTCGTCCACTAACATATTCTCCCTCGGTTGAAATGTTGAAAGATTGGTAACCTGAGGTATTACTAGGCTTCGTTAGACTATGCATTGACAACTGAAGAAATAATTTCCACTATTAAGATACAAAAAAAATCGTTGTAAGCGGAATTCAAAGAATGGATAGATGATTGGGAGAGGATTTAATTACTATTTCCTTGAATTTGATTAAAGGCTAAGTCTATAGTTTAATCAAGGGCAATGGACTGAATCATACCAACAAAACTGTTTCACTTTCACTGATGTTTCTTTATTCTTTAATATACGCGTTCATTTTGTTAAGAACATTATCATTTCTACTTCTAAATTATACTTCAAACAAGAGTATGATCTGTTCAATTAAAAACTTAAATGCAACTTTGTATGCTCAAAGATAATGGAATTATTTGCATCAATAGGTCGAGCCATGATATGATAAACTGAGAACAAGCTTAAGTAAACATCATGGAGTCGTTTTGTTAAAAAAACAGATAATTTTCATCATAAGTTTGGAAATTTATGTACGCAATATATATGTTATTTTTGAATAGCGCATGTGAAATAAAATTCAATTACATGTACATTGTAAATAGAAATACGACTTAACTTTGTTTGCAGGTTCTCTGTTTGAGTACCGATATGAGTATATACAAGGCTGTTATTCATCGAAAAATATTTATATTAACCAAAGGTTAACCACGGAGAGTTTAATTCGAATTAAACATAAAGTTACCGCGAATTAGCTTCGCTTAGCGTTCACACGAAGAATTTAATGCGAATTAGTTTAATTCGAATTAGTTTACTGCGCATTCAATTACTTCGCATTAGCTTCGTGTGAACGCTAAGCGAAGCTAATTCGAATTAAATTTTGAGGCATGCGTAATGGCAAATTTAGGTCAAATGCCACATATCCGTGGTCAGATTGAAGTATTTGTGCTATTTTTGAGTGAAAACCAAAGGAAAATTGTGTTAATCACTAAAATGTGTGTACAGACACTGTAACATTATGTCAAATGCATCTGCTCCTGCATAAGGTGACGTGATTTGCAAATGAGTAATAGCCTTACTGACGCCTGGCCGTAGAAGTAAAAATTTTAATTCGCATTAGTTTACTTCGCATTAGCTGCCGTGTGAACGCAATTTAATTCGCATTAGTTTGATTCGCATTAGTTTACTTCGCATTAATTTACTGCGAATTAAACTCGTCGTGTGAACAGGGCATAACATTCGACAAACGCCTATTAAAATTTGCGTTGTAACGTTATTTCTACATGAAATAGGGAGAAAACGAACAGTACTCAAGTACAAAGTTCATTCAAACACGACAAATCAAGAACAGAGGAAAAACAGACCTCTAAAACACTCAGAGGTGAGACCAGGTGCCATGGAGGAGTGAGCATCTCCTGCCGACCGTTCACATCCGCCGTGTGCTCCTAGTCATGATCGGAAAAAAATCTGTATACAATAATTTTCTAATAATATGTTTTACGGTGTGACCGTTGGGGCGAGCGCAGTTGTACCATCAAAAACATTTGAGATCAGCCACTTCGAACGTCAAGCCGCACGAGATTTCTCGACCAGCTGCGACGTCATACGACGTCACAAAGCTCGTCGGAGCTTACGGAGACAGCCGAGCGTCTGTTTGAAACTATAGAACTGGTGCAATTTTTGTCGAAAAACATTGCAGAATTATTTCTTGTTTCTTTGAAAGATTTCTACAAACTGAATGTCTGATATATGCTTTACGTTATTAATTATTTATTTATTCGGCAATATTCGCGCAAAGGACATTGGGTAGTGCAGGAATTCTGGGAATGTTGCACAGAGAAATTTGGCTGACGTATGTACAGATTTCAATCCGAATTTCCTCTGTTCTTACACGTTAGTCTATTGAGCTCGCTTCGCGAGCGTCGCTTCGCGACGCTCGCTGCGCTCGCTATTAGTAAAAAAAAAAAAAAAAAAAAAAAAACCTCCTTCAGTATTTGACTTAATGATATATTGTATTCGGTGCCTTTTACTTTTTATCATGCCTTCTAATTTCATTTTAATTATTTTTAACTATAATTTCCGGTGTTTTTTATCTATTAGGTTTCGCCTCCACAGCTTTTTATACAAGTTACACTGTTGCCCAAGAAGATAAAATGATAACAAGCAGATAGAAAAAACATTTTAATATATTCAACGAATTTTACATATATACAGGTTAGTTCATCAAAACAATTATTTCGAACATCACAATTAATAACTCTAACAGTAAATAAACAAGTCATTGATACAAAAAAAAATCATTTTTATTTCATCATTTGATTCACATCATGATTTATTTCTATATTTGGTTCACGGGTACAATTACATGTATATATAACAATAACAAAAATATACTGGACGGTTAAAACAGGGGGTTAAAACAGTACATGGACAATTTTAACGAAATTTCAGTTTAGGAGCTTCCCTGTGACGATAGATAACCGGTTATGGTACTCAGTGAGGATGCCTCGAGAGGAAGTTTTTGTTTCTGTGGAGTGTAGGTGTCGCTGTTCACAGAGGGCGTGTTCGATGAGTTGCTGGTTCTTTTTGTGATGATATCGTGGTTTGATGACCCAGATTTCATTGAAGAAGATCTGCTACCACACAGTCGAAGAATTCCCATTCGAAACCTCTTGTTTCCAACTGTGTAGATGATGCAGTTGACGCTAGAATGCAGATGTGCCAGAAGAGTAACAAACAAATGAACCTCAGTAGAAAGGCTGTCCTGAACATCAAGGGCAATGGTTATAGCGTACGGCGTCCAACATATAACGAAGACGACAAAAATGCAGAATAAGGTCTTCGATGAACGAACAGTTTCGCTCCACGCTTTCCTCATTCTTAGGGGGTTTTCGGTATCAAATTTGTAGATATCGCGCTTGGTTTCCCAGATTTGTTGAAAAATCAAAATGTAACAAATAGTCATAACGATGAGGGGTCCGCCAATCAAACCGACGGAGACAAACATTGTATAGGACAAGCTAGCCGTCCGATCCCAGATACATTGGTGGTTCTTCTTGTCAAAGTAATGTCCTCCCCATCCGATAAAATTGGGAAACTCAAACAAGAAGGCGACGACCCAACAGGTAATACAAAACAAAATGCAGGTAAATCGATTGAAGACTTTGTCGTAAACCTGGTTGTGGTATAGGTAGATATAACGCGACATCGTCAATAAGGTCAGGCTAAGAAACGCGCAGAAACAAGCTGTCAAGCAGAGGCTGGCTACAAACTCACAAAGCCACTTCTTATCGTCAAAAAACTGCTCTCCTTTTGCAACCCCTTGAAAAATAAATTCATGTACATGTATATACTTAAAAAAGATGTTTAATGGTTTGCTTTAAACTGAGATTTATGACTTCAAGAAGAAATAAACCCATTCACAATTGACGATGTTCTACACTTTTGGATTGCATAGTTTGCAAAAGTGCATTAGGCCTACCTCAGATGTATTGTGAAACAGTATAAAACACATCATAATAGGCCTAGTCATTTTTGTTTCAGAAAATAAGCATTTGATACAGAATAAAATGTTAGTTTTACATCAAGCCGATAATAGTTCAGCTATTTTTTCTTACCATGGTAGTCTGCATTTTTACAAAAAAATAAATAAATCTCGAATTAGTTTAAGCTTTGATGTGGCATTTTAATTATTTTCAAAAGCAACATATAATAGAGGATAGAATGTTTCATTCATTTTTTTCATTATGCTCTACTCCTTGTAAACAGTCAATTATGCAAATTTTACCTACCGATAATACAAAGCGGGTCTGCCACTGCAGTGACACAGAAATCAGCGAGTGCGAGATTGATGATGAATTCTTTTCCGGATTTGTTGATTCCTCTTAGGACAGTGGAAACTAAGAGTATCAGGGTATTTCCAACAGTTCCGACCAGGAGAGCAGTCGCCATGACGACGATGTAGCCTATTGCTAGAGACGTGTCGGTCTCCAGTAGAGGGCTCTTCCGTATCATTAGGGTACCATTGCCAAAGTCCATGCAATTTTTCAGAGTATCGTTGAGAAAAGATGTCCCATCCTGGAATTAAGAAGAATGAAATGAGCATAGTTTTGTTTTCTTAAAAGCAAACAGTGAATCATTGCCATGCTTATGTTTGCTTTATGCTGCTTACTTAATTGGTATGATGTAGTTTTCTGTTTGTTTCATGCAGGAAAATAGTCTTATTCCTATAAATTCAGTCTATAAATATTCAGTATTGGTATAACAGAAAGACAATTAATTAAATGACATTTACTCAATCAAAATTATGCACAATCTGTAATATTCCAGCCATATTTCAACTATATCTTGACATTTGTGTATACAGAGGGAAAATTCATCGTAAACACTACGATACAAAAATATAAAAGATAAGCATTTAGAGTAATTTCCTCTAAATACGGGTAGTATATTTTAAACTAATTAAATTCAAATATCCTTCAAAATAAAGGTTATGATTCACGTGGACTTATTTTTTGAATATTTGACATTAAAAAACAACAATTACTGAGTAGCATTTACTCATTTATTGATAAAGCACTAGAATATTACAAAATATTCCATTTCTATTCAAAAACATGAAATATACATGCAAAGTTTTCATTTATAAAACAAATTAGTAATTATAAATTTCTGATTTAAACATTTGATCAACCATTTGGAGTAGAATAGAATATGCTCTTTAAAATAGAGTAGATGATTAAGAAATGTTCTCACCACACAGCTTGGAGTAGTGGTTCCAGACACTCCCATATTGGATGATAGCCTATACAATGTCCAAGAGATGCGCGGCGGTCTTATATATCGTACTATAGGATAATCACTGCCGACCATTCAAAGGATAAACATACGTCAGCCTCGCAGCATCTACGTACAGTTCCCGGCATAACTGTACATGTCCAATAACAAATTAAATACCAAATACACCAGGAAATCAAAATATCGTGGGCGTTTCTTTTTAAATTTTAATTTATTGTTTAAATTTTTTGTACGGATGCAAAAATTTGGTATTTTAATTCACTTGATTTTTTAAAAAAAAAAGGAAGTTAACGAGTAAAGAAAAATGATCCTTTATTTGTAAGAATTAACTTTAAAAATGCCATAAGACACGCAGAGGTGTATGCCGTAGCTAAAACATAGTATTTTACATTTACCAAATTTAAAAAGTATGTTCTTACAATATCTATTTATATTTAGACCAGTCATATTTAGTAGTGGGAAATCTCTACTTGAAAAGAAAAAAGTCTCTTGTTTTGGCCTTCAATTCGACATTTAAATTTAACGAGTTTCATATCTGGTTATTTAATTTACTAAGAACTTAAATACAAACTCCTCTGATAAAGGTAATGACTATAAATTTCCTTATTTGAGTAACAATATGCCCATATCACCTGCATACGGAGTTATATATCTCCCAGTTGATTCAATATGCAATAACATGCTCTAACTAGAAACAATTCCTAAAACGAGTTATTGACAAATATGTTAATGACACAAGTTAATATTTAGAAATTCTATGGTCGACTTTATATAAATACAATCTAGCGTAAAGTTCAAATTTGTCTGACAACATTTTTTCATTATATTATTTTCACATTGAAATTCATGACATTTAGTTTAATCCCTTTTTTTCTTTTTGACTCTTTGTCAACGAGAAAAGTTTTGTGGCTTAATTTCTCATTATTAAGTATGTGATTGATTCAAGAATAGAGAATTGATATTCATTATCAGTTTGGGAAACAAATTTACATAGACAAAGAATTATTGTAAAGATAGTTCTTTCAAATTTCTTTTGGTAAGTTAGTAAGTTATTTAACACGATATATTATTTTTATGTGCATTTTCAAGAATGCACATCAAAGTAATTAGATGTATACTAAGGGAAAGTTGTATCAACACATTATATACCATTTTTGTTTACAGAATTATTTATCAAAACCTATTAAACATGCATACAAAAAATGTATCACAACCTTTAAACTGTCTAGTGATAAATTATGGGTTGAAGAAGGTAGATATGTTAATGAAAATAGAAATAGCAGAATATGTTTATTTTGTGACTTGAATGATATAGAAGATGTACTCTGAAGTTGACATCAAAAAGATGCTTGAGTTTCTGATTGACAATATCTATATGGTTTTTGGAGACCAGGTCTTCCAACAATCTTTTGGAATTCCCATGGGTACCAATTGCGCTCCGTTGTTAGCAGACATTTTTTTGTAGTCATAGGAAGCAGAATTTGTCCAAAATCTTGCGTAAAAAGAAGAAAACACTTGTTGTGGCCTTCTACTCAACATTTAGATATATCGACGACGTATTATCAATTTACATTGGTCATTTCCATTCCTATGTTGATGCGATATATCCTGGTGAGCTTGAAAATAAAGATACCGTAGAGTCTGACACATCTATTTCATACTTTGATATTTTACTTGAAAAAGACGTTAATGGTAATCTATCAACCAAGCTCTATGACAAACGTGATGACTTATCTTTCCCTTACTTATGCAGCAATATACTTTCATCCCCTGATCACCTGCATACGGCGTTTATATATCTCAGTTGATTCGATAAGCAAGAGCATGCTCTACGTTCAATTTCCAAAACGAGGTAAATTATTGACAAACAAGTTGATGAAACAAGAATATCAGCAGTCTCATTTAAAGTCATCATTTCGTAAGTTCGTAAGCTGACCTTATCACCAAATACAATTTATCATTGAGTCAAATGCTGACTGACGTTTTTCATATTATTGTTAGTCCATTATTTATACCTGAATTGACGAGGGATTTTTTCTTTATTTCCGATCATGACAAGGAGCACACGGAGGGTGTGACGGTCAGCATGGAATGCTCACTCCTCCATGGCACCTGATCCCACCTCCGATGTTTTGGAGGTCCGTGTTCGCTCTGCTCCTATTTTGTATTTGTTTTATGGACTTTGATATTGAATACTGTTCGTTATCTCCATATCCTTCATTCCATTTTATATTAATATGCCCTGTATATCAAGATCTCAGAATTAAATATATCAAACAGTATTATGTTTAAAAACCTAGTGTCTTCAAACTAATACAATCGTTAAGTGTTCAAAATGTCAAAGAAATGTCTAATGTTCATCGCTTCACAACGAAGAATAGAACTACTAAACTGTTTGTAGAATATAATATGTATGTAAATATTTATCATATAAATGAAAGATTTGAAAATATGTATGTTGTTTATAACAATTGACTGATGTGCCATATGGCATAAGGAAATAAAGAATTGAATATGATTTTCATTAACTAGGGCGAATTTAAAAATAGGTCATTGTTCTGTGTAATCGAGGTGGTGAAAATTACCCCCGGTTTTCAAACCATATGACCTAACTCAAACTTGTCGTGTAGAGGTGGGTACTGAGTAGTTAAAAACTGGTGTTAACGTATTTAGTTTTTATCGCCTTATTAGCGGGTAGAAATTTTGTGATAATGGTTTCTTTAATAAGCATCGGGGGACTGTGAATTGGCATTATGTAACACTTTTGACGTGTTACACAAATGAAGTCATATTTTTTTTTATATGTTTATCATAGATATACAACTTTACATCTTTAAAGCCCATAAAGTTTATTAATTTTAAAATTACATGATCATGACTATTATTATTTGGCAAGAATTGTTAACATTAATGCATAAATATTTTCTTGAGACGCGCCCAATATAGTTTGAATTAGAACTGAGTACAATTGAAATTGGTATAACTTTCTACATTTTGAATGAAAAAAAAGATAAGGATCAATTTTGAAAACGAGGTTTAAGTTTCTGGGGCAAAGGTCAATATCAAAATACATTTTTCTTTGAATCCTTTTTCTGAGCATATTTTTCTCTTTGGTCAAAAAACAAAGCTGTGTAGTGATCTTGAACTACTTTAAATTGAGCTCCGATGTCAATTCAAAGAAAAAATATCAGTTTCTAAAATTCTTGTCTCATATTTACTCTCCCATTGGCGCACCTAAAACAGGATTACTTCATTCAATGGTTACCATCTCCGGGAAATCTACATAATTGTACTCTGTTAATCTGACTTTTAAAAAATGAATATATGTTAATTATATTCATTATTCAACTTCGTTGCCATGCAATTAAAGAGACATATTTAATTTTGAGGCCATCTGTTTCAAGGTCGAGGAAAACTTGAGAAGACTAACATGATCGATACATGTATTACAATCTTACATACATTTAACGGCATTAATATCGTGTCATTTTTCTTGATAAAAATTTAAGCATATAGGTAATATAAATCCCTACATAAAATAATCAGTTTGTATGAATTATTACAGCTACATGTAGATGACAAGTGACCAGCACAAAGAAATATATTGGTAGAATTTTTCTTACTAAAGGTTTTGAATAAAGTTAAATTTAATCTAATTGTAAATGTATTGAATGTGTTTCAAAAAAATTAAAAACATAAATTTGGTAACTTTTCCCCTTTATACATTTATCAATAGACTTTGAAAAGAAACCACAATTTTAATGAAAGTTATACATACATGTATTTAAATTAAAACTATTGTTTTCTTTTCACTATCTAGTCAAGAAAGGTTTACTAATCCACAGAGACTACAGGGATCCACGAATTTTCCTATTGCTTTTCAATCATTATCCAAAAGCCACCTTTGGTAAATTCTAGTGTGCGAATAAACACATGGAGATAACGAACAGTATCCAAGCTCAAAAGTTCATAAAACAATACAAAATAGGAACAGAGCATACATGGACCTCTAAAACAGAGGTGGGATCAGGTTCCATGGGGAGTTAGCATCCCCTGCCGACAAGTCAGACCCGCCGTGTGCTCCTTGTCATGATCGGAAAATAACGGGAACAAAATTCCTCGTCAATTTAGTGTGTAAATAATGGACTAACAATTGGTATGAAAAATGTCAGTCAGCATTCGACTCAATGATAAATTGTATTTGCTGACAAGGTCATTGTATCGACCATAGAACTTACGAAATGATGACTTTAAACTGCTGTAATCCTCGTATCATCAACTTGTCAATAATTTACCTCTCTTTAGAAAATCTACATACGTAGAGCATGCTCTTGCGTTTCGAATCAACTGAGAGAAATAAACTCTGTATGCAGGTGATGAAGGTGTATATTGCTGCATAAGTAAGGGAAGCTGGCGTTTGAAAAGTTAAAGTCATCACGTTTATGATGGGGTTTTGTTGTTAGATTACCATTAAATTTAATAACTTCTTTTTCAAGTAAAATATCCAAATGTGAAACAGATGTGTCAAACTCTGTGGTATTTTTTATCTCAAGCTCACTAGGATATATCGAATCGACATAAGTATGGAAATAACCATTGTTAATTGACAATACGTCGTTGGTATATCGAAATGTCGAATTGAAGGCCACAGCAAGTGGTTTTTTTTCTTTTCACGTACAAGATTTTGGACAGACTCTGCTTCATATGAATACAAAAATAGGTTGCAATTGGTACCCACGGGAATTCCAATATATTGTTAGAAGTCCTGGTTTCCAAAAACCACAAAAATATTGTCTATCAGAAACTCAAGCATATTTTTGATGTCAACTTCAGAGTACTTGTGTGTAGAATCAGAATATTTTTAACAAAATAGTTTTGCAAATGACCAATGACAAGGTAAGTAAATTAATTTACGAGTCCATTTTTATTGAAAATCAGCTGTCAATTATATCAAAAAGCCTAGACTTAAATTTATCTTGGGGGTATTGTTGTATATAAAGTTGAAAAGTCGTAACTTTTTAAGCTGTTGCATTTGATAAAATTCTGTGATTTCAAATTGTCCAAAAGTTCCTTGGAATTTTGAAGTATCCACATCTGCTCTACACCACTTCTCGAATATATTGTTGCACAGTACTCTTGAAGTTTCTCCTTCACTATACTGTTAATATTTCAGTGAGGGGTAAAGAAAGAGGCTTCTTTGAACATTTACTGAAACCTGCCTTGGATCTTTGTTTGTAATGATTTTTATTAAGTTTCGGATTCCAATATAGATACGGTAATTCAAATTAATTTTGGTTGCTCGGGATACTAAAAATATTTAAAACTGACAAATGATTTTGAAGAATTTCTTCCAATAGAAAGGGAACTATGACTCTATGAGTATAAGTTGGAATACCACTTGTAGAATTAAATCAAGTTCTATACAGTTTGTATAATGAGCCTTAAAAACGAAGGCAATGTTGTTACCAGCTTTGTCAGCAGGGACCAGTATACGTACGGATCATGTAATTTAATTCTTTTTTTCACTTCTGGATTATTGAATACAGAATTTTAAGGATAGATGGACTTCATATTGCCCCTCAGTCTTTTAATACGCGATTGCAACGTAAATCTGATTTAATTCATCTTATCCACATTGTATGTTACTTCCGAAAATTCCACCAATTTTTCGTCACGCGGAAACCACTGCACTCTGATTCCATGTTGTTTCCGGATTCATGGAAACTATAGGAATACTGAGGGTTCCAAAAGTTTTGCTGCAGGGGAAACCAGTGGATTCCATCGAGAATCTGTCACAGGGAAATATCTACGCCCCGATTCTATGTTGATTCCTAACCTTAGGAAGTTAATGCATAGGCGTCGGAACCGGTGGGGGGGCACTTTTTTGCAAATATAGTCAATTTCTATGCATTGAAAATTGGGGGTTACATTTTTTTGTTGGTTTAGCCCCCCCCCCCCTCCCCACTTCAGATTTGCTTCCGACACCCATGTAATGGAATCTGCAGGTTTCCCACATTGAGAAATTATTAGGGGATTTGGGAAAAATCGAGTTTCCCGATGTTTCTGTGGCTTGAGAAATCTCTTGAAATCGAAGCGTAGCAGTTTACGTGCGACGGAAACTTGAGGAAATAATCTGGCATCCGCTTCGGAAACCACATGAAAACATGATGTAAACTTGAGGTGTCCATTTGGTTTCGATATGGTTTCTCTTGAGGAACTTGAAACTACACTTACACCCAGTGAATGTGTAATAATTTGCATTATTTAAAGACTTGTTCAGTCTGAATTTATAGTAAGTGAATACATAACTGTATACATGTATAAATATATATAGCATGCATAATTGGACACTCTTATTACAACTGTAATTAATTCGTTCGACAATAATAATAATTATATGTATATATTAAGGAAAGGATTTTTGGGAGGTCAACATTACCGATACAGCGCAAAAAATTTCAACTCATTACCACAACATTTTCTCAACTTTTCGGGCGAACATTACCGCAACATTTTATCAAAAGGACTAATGCCGAAAACAACTCATTACATACATGTATAAAAAAAAATACATGGCAGTGGTGAATTTACAAGGCAGCAGTTTGTTCAGCAAATGGTATTCAAAGCTTAACCAATTGTCTAAAGAATGTGCAAAGATTATGTGTACATCTGCGGACAGTGCCTGATTTTAAACTTTTTAATATTCTTTACAGTATATAAATAAAGTTGATTTTAAATAAAATATGGGAAAAAAGCATCCTGTTCAAAGCCTACTTTCACCTCCCTGTGGTGAGCAGCGGAGACAGGTCTTACATTTAATGCATGTATATGTTGCACTAGATCTGGCTCTTCTGTTTGCATTTTGAAGGACAACCTATTGTTAAAATTAATTCTTACTCCGTCTATTTAGTTAGACTCAGGTTCTTTCACATAACCTTGGCTGAGAACTGTGAATTTCTTTGTTTAAAAAAATATACTGTGAGCTCCTTTATGTGCGTTTTTTTTTCTTTATGCGTCTCTTTTTCAGGAGAAAGGGGACGGACGACAATGAGTATTCCGGTATAACCAGTAAAACTCAGAACGGTAATCTCGTCTGAGTACACAATAATATAGGAGATAAATCAAACTGAATGATTATTAGAGCTGTCACAGGCATCACATGTAAACTATAAATATTGGAATACAAAGACTTCTGAAAGCATTCTCAGCTGTGCGTCTTTCCTTCGTATCGTTCTTCAGAGAATTTAATTAAAACAAGTTTTCCTTCATGTATAGTTTAATAAATAAGAGTTCTATGAGCATACAATTTTTTTCATCATATTTAATGTTCACAAAATTAAATGTCAATGACTGCACCGAACTTATGTCCGAGACATGTGATGTACATTAATTCCTTCTTTCAAATTTTTCATAAGTTAAGCCTTCAATCCTGCCTTCGTTACAGAGAAGTTTCATTTCCGGAAATCTGCATAGCATTTCCGACATTTTTTATTTATTTCCGACAATTTCTCTTTTAATTTCCGACATTTATTTCTTTTCATTTCCGGAATTTTTGCAAGGTACCTCTCTGGCAATTAAATGTTAACCAAGGAGTTGGAAATTGCATTTTTAAAGAATTTCTTTCAAAACACATTTTCAAAATATTAATAAAAACACCTAAAAAAATTTTTGTATACATGTATTTGTACATATAGCACGGCTTGGCCAAGATCAGGTGCCCATTTCCATTAGAATGATGTTATATAGACATAACTCTTTAAAGTTGCAATAAATCTAAATGTCTTTAGTTTCATTGCAAAGAGCAAATTGAGGGCTTTCCATTTATATATATTATATGATATATGTAGTACCCGCATCTTTGAGAAAACAACAGAATATGGTATCAAATTCACGATTTTTGAAGCGTTATGCTGTTGCACTTGATTTTTTGCATTTTAAAAAATGGTTAATTAAAATTATTTTGAATGAAAAATTCCGAAATAGGTATATTTTATTATAGAGAAATCATTCTAGTTAAGTTTATTTTTTACAGAAAAGAAAAAGGATAAAAATTGTGGAAATTATGAATAAATGTGTGCAGATTTACCTTTGTTATATAATTTAAGATTTATCAATGTTGGAATAAATTCATAATTTCTAGCAGAAAAAGAGCAAATATAATGCATATAAACATTTTATTTTACTTAAGAAAAAAAGTACTATAAGAAAAGTATAGTGGTTATATGGTAAATTATGTGCACATTTTGCAATACTTTTTTCCATACTGATCTAATATTTTGTATAGTCCGTAGCCCCATATTTCATTATAGTTTGTGTTCAACAGAAGAGTGTATAATTTATAATGTTCTTGTTTAATGTTTTCACAGTTACCAGTTAAGAATAAAAACAGTACTGAATAGCTTTTACGACAACATCAAAAGAAGTTAGAGAAGAATGATTGTTGTCTGTAGCCCTGTATAGTCCGTAGCCCCTATATTACAACCATCAGAAAAAGTCAGATACATTATTGATACAATAACTACAATATACTTATGTGTTTATTTTAACAAATACAATATTTTAAATACATAATCATCTGTAATTAAAAATATAGTGCCTGAATATTAACATTTTTCAACTAAATGCTTGCTTCTGTAGTCTGTCCTGTTCTGTTTGTGGTCACAACATATTTATAAATATATATGATAACGTTTTCCTTCTGAAACTACATACCATCAATTCATTTAGAATAATTAGCAATGAAACTTTTTTAAAAGATTATATGGCCACACAAATTCTATTTACAAAAAGGCTACAGACTTTTCAAATAAATTTAGCAAATTTACAGACTATATACCCATACTTCTTTATCAGCAAGAGATTTTTCCTGGTTGCATCACTGCAAATTGTGGTTTAATTGTTTATAATTAGTTTTCACTAAACAGTCTTCACATCCCATAGTGGGATTTGATCCCAAAACCTTACTTTGAGATTTGATATAAAGTGAGACCTTCACTCTACGTAATTGCACCACCCAACTTTCTTGTCACTGAATTGTTAATTTCAAATAATTTTAAAAAAAACATTGATTCTTCATGGATAAATATTTTAATACTAGTATTATGGTTCTCTATACTTCAAATGGTCAATCATGTTTTGTTATGTTTTTTTATGAATTACGCCTATAATCATGATCAAAAATTATTTACTGATACACCTTTTGAATGACCATCTTGAGCTATATGTATAACATTAAAATAAAATTAATAAAAATTATGAAGAAATATAGCCGTAACACCACCACCTCTCAAAAAAAAAAAAATCAGGCCTTGACTTAATAATGGCTCATGTTGCTTTTTTTGTCCCCCGCTTGAAAAGTGGGGGATATTAATTTGGGTTTGTCCAATCCGTCCGTCCGTCCGTCTTTCTGTCTGTCTGTAACGCTTTCGTTTCCACACGATATCTCGAGAACCCTTTGAGCTTTTGCAATGAAATTTAGCATAGCAACTCCCGTCGGACTAAAGAAGACCCCTATTGATTTTGAGGTCAAAAGGTCAAAGGTCAAGGTCATAAATAAGCAAATTCTGTCTGTTAAAACACTTTTGTTTCCACACGATATCTCGAGAACCATTTGAGCTATTGCAATGAAATTTTATATAACAACTCCCTGCGGCCTAATGAAGACCGCTATTGATTTTGAGGTCAAAAGGTCAAAGTTCAAGGTCGTAAATTTATACATTCTGTCTGTATGTAATACTATCATTTCCGGGCGATATTTCAAGAAGATTTTGAGCTTATGCAATGTTAAATTATACCAAAACTCCCTAGAACGTCTCTCGCCCCTCTCAAAGTGCCCCGCCCCGTTTGTTTTATTAGTATTTATAGTATTACATGTCGCTATTTTTAGCGCAGGGGCATGAGGAGAGTTATTGCGTATAAAACAGGTTCTCGGCGGACTTTATGTTCTTATTACATCTATTAGAACTGTTTAATAAAGGCTAAATAAATCAAACACCATGGATTATGTAAAATTTTGAGAATACCGAACATGGAAACATGAATATATACATGTATGTGACTTCAATTCTGCATATACTTCACAACGCGTAAAGCGATTCCGTGGTCTAGTGATTATGTCTCTCGCTTTAAATGTGAGAGGTCCCGGGATCGAATCTCGGTCGATCCTTTCTTTCTTTTTTTTTTTAAATACTTTTTTTTTTACTAAATGATAGTATTCAGCATGTGAAATGAAAAATTTACGAGGTTATAAAATCATCATTACAGTGTGATAAACATTCCATATAAAAAAATCTTCTATACACATAATACAGAATAAGCAATCAAATCTTTATATGCATATTGACATACATGTATTTTATTTGCTTCAGTATACATGTATACATTTAATAATTCTACAAATTCAGTCAGGGGGAGCCGACTTTTTCCCTAAGAGGGGGACACGAATTCTCTCAATTCAATTCAATTTATTCTCTCAAAACCATGTAAATGGTACATGAGGTACAAAACATATAAAACATATATACATATAATACAGTGGGTCAAGCAGAAGGTGATAATTAAGGAGAACAGACAATACTATTAATTTTAGAAATAAATGTACATAATTGTTTCAAAGAATCAACATCATTTTGGCACATGATTTCACAAAACTTGATGATATTTGGATAAGAACAGAATTTTTGGTTCAAATAAACTTTTCTTAATTGGTTTAAAGCACTACATTCTAAAATATAATGAATTAGCTTGTTCATTATAGTATAAACACCAATAATGCTATAATTAGTTTGACTGAAATTTCATTTGCCATTGAAAGTACACAGTACATTAGACATTTGATCTTTAAGCATGGTATTACAAATACATGGTATTATAAATACCCAATCAAAGTGATGTGAACTGTCGTAGATAACCAAAATAATAATTAAAAAAAATGCCCAAGAATTAATTATACTATTTTAATTTTCTTTAAGAGGATTGTCCACTATAGAGCTGTTTAAAAGTGTAGTCCGTAGCCCCAGTGCTCTCATGAAATTCATCCTTAGTAGATGCTAAATTAAAGTAAATTCTTGGTCTTTAGATGGTTTTAGACAATATTTTGTTATGAAAATACCAAATTACATGTACATGTAGTTCTGACATGCATTATTTTGTTATGACAATAAATAGTTTACTCGAATAGGGAAGTTATTAAGTTTTAGTTTATTTTGTTAAATTTCACAGGATTTTTGTATCAATTGATTTAATATCCAACTGACTGGATCTTTTAAACAAATGTAAACTCCAAGAAGGTAATTTTAACAAATATTCACTGAAACAAGCAACTGTTTTTTCTACGGTCTCTCCTTAAATTAAAAATACTCTATGTATAGTCCATAGCCCAAGGCCTCAAAATAGTCAATCATAAAAATGTACCTGACAGTTTTTCTCCTAGTATTACCAAATAAGCTAGAAATTTTCATTCCATATACAGTTTCTTTAGAAATATTAAAAGCACATTAACTTATTTTTTCTTCAAATATCCAAATATTAAGAGTAGAAAAACTCTCAAAGATTAACAGATTAACCCATGTACTTTACATACTGAAACATTTTTAATGGAAATGACTTACTATGGTATGTGTGTTTTTTTTTACTCAGACAATATTTTGTGAATATTTTGTACACTGTATATGAATTATATATTTTTGTTCAGTAGAATATGATAAAAATAAATGTTATGCCTGAATATGTATAGTCCGTAGCCCACGTGGGTCCCTGTTATAGTAAGAGTAAAATCTTTTAAACTGCTTGACAGAAATGGACAGAAATTTCTGACAATCTGCCTAAGGGATGTAGTGTTACATAGGACATACTCTTAACTCTATTTATTTGACTTCATTTTGGCTAATCTGCAACAAACATGGGCACCTGCTCTCGGCCAAGCCGAGCAGTAAGTCGAGTTAAAAGAGTTCAATATAAGCATGGATTTATTTATTTTTTTTTTCAAATTTAATGTTAACTAAATTAAAATTAAAAAAAAATTGTCCCAAACATTTGATATACCGGGGTCACTATAATTCATTCTTTTAATTTTTCATAAATGAATTCTTTAATCCTGCTTTCATTACCAAAAAGCACTACATATACCTGATAAATGTCGGAGATGAAAACCTAAAAATGCCGGAAATGAAAACTAAAAAATGTCGGAAATGAAAAGCTGAAAAATTCCGGAAATGAAATTCACCCGGGAAATGAAAACTTAACAATGTCGAAGATGAAAACTTTACAATTTCGGAAATGAAAACTTAAAAATGTTGGAAATGAAAGGTTGAAAAATTTCAAAAAATTCCGGAAATGAAATGCAGCCCACTATACATGTATGTTTAAGTGCAGAACGCGAAATCATCTGCTTTATAATGAAAGAACTAAATGCTTGTAGGCCACAACGCTCACCTGAGTCACTTCCCTCATCCTGATAAATTGAAATTTATCGTAACTGAATTTCCCTTTTGAAGCCCTCAAATATTAGTCAGAATTCAACATATCTTAATGTATATGGTACATTTAGATTTAATGTACACAAACTCGAGCTTAACTTCTATTTCTATACGAGACTACATTCTACTGCATGCATCGGACCTTTCCTTTTCATATATTTGACCTCCCGACCTTGATCTTACAGTACAGACTTCTTTTAAAGATTGAAAATTTTAACCCTTCCAGTATCCTCTTCAAATGGTTGTTGCTAAGGCTTTTCATATTTCAAAAGTATATCCCTTGTGACAAAAACTTTCTGTTTACACCAAAATTTTTGAAACTCTTGACTTTGCAGTTTGACTTAATAATGTTGGCACTGGGCTGCCATAAGGGGACATCAGTGTTTTACAAACACATGTTATTTTAAATCAAAATCCAAAATTTAATGACCTTGAATATATGTAATCAAGGAACAGACCTTTATATTTTTGTATATTTGATATCAAAACTGAAAAGTTTAAAAAAAAAATAAGCAATCCTTTTGATAAAAAAAAATCTGAATATTGCCTTAGTTCTTGGTAAGATAATTGATAAAAATTTAAACAATGTAGTGATAATTTTTTTATTTTCCCTAAAATCTCTGATCTCATAATTCCTCCTCCTCCTCCTCTTGCCTGATGGTTTCCTTCAGTAGAGAGTCCGCGTCTTTAATCCTAAATAACACCGGTATATGTTCCAGTGCCGAGTTTGTGGTCTGTAGGAACTGTACCCAGTCTTGTAGGGATTCTTTACTAGAGTCACTTGTTATACACATAGCGTACACCGTACCGTCCTCCTGTTCGTGGACAGACTTCTTGGGGACTAGAGCTGTCTGTTCCTCACCAGAGAGGGGGGTTGTGAAGTCAAACATGTCTGTAAAATAAATTGTAAATTGTACATATTTTTCATTTCAAGTTGTATTTTCTTGTAAAGACTATAATTAAGGTCCTATAGTAGTGAGTAAGTAAGTATTAAAAAGTCAGTAAAAAGATGTAAATGGCTATAAGCCATCTGCTCACGAATTCAAGCATTTATTTTCAAAATCAAAACCATCTTGGTAATTCACATACAAATTCTGTTCTCATTCAAACGCCCTCATTTCCAAATTCATAATAAGCTAGCTCCAGAATGAGATACCTAGCTATGTTTGCTAAACTTACAATTACCTTAATTAACTGAACAGACACACCTTTGTTTGAATATATAAAAGTCTGATCTGTCAGTCAAAATCTTTGAAAGTATATATTAAAAAATTAAGAATATTATCCTTGTTTTCAAATCTTTTACATAACTTCATATTTAGAATTCTGGTAAGATAATCTATTTAAGTACACATGTACCCTACCTTCTACATCCTCTTCCTCGAGGGCTTTATAATAGTCAGGGTCGTCTCTCGTTATTTCGCCCTCTGGGTCCGTTTTGAGGAAGAAGACTTTCTGACAGACTTTCCTGAGATAGACATAATGTTCCCCCTCCACTATGATGGGTTTAGATGATGGATGTCGGGAGAGCAGTTCCCTCTGTTTAGGACTCTGGGCACTGGCTATAAACTTACCACTCCTTATTGATGAGGTCTCACCTTCTTTTGAATCCTAACAATATTCAACATAATGTCTTATCTTAAATTCTGCAATTGTGTCAGAAAAGGAGAAAATGTATGGTTTAACACTGAAATAAAATCCCCAATCCATGAATATACTAGACAGAGGACTAAGGTAGATTTGTTCAAATCTAGGCTATCAAGCATAAAAATTATGAATTTAAAATTGTGAAAGTCATAACATGTTGCGGTAAACAAAGCTTAGCTGTAACACTTTTTAAGTAATCTGCAAAATACAATTGAACTTCATTATCTTGAGCACTGATATCTCTGGGACCAGGGATACCGTATAAGCAGAATTTTTGGCGAGGATTTAATTTTGGCATTATTAGCAAGGGTCCCAAGATCGCTAAAATTGGATATCGCTAAAAATTAATTGCGCTTTATTTGTAATAACTTCTTTAGTGAGCTTTTGAAAATCGCTAAACTTACATCTCGCTAAAAATAAAATACCAGTTTTTAAGGTCAAATCGCTAAATTTGTGTCTCGCCAAAATTTCCACTTATACGGTATGTCAAAGTGCCTTGGCAGTCCCAACCTCCATTTCTTTAATTTTTTACCCCTGTTATCTCAAATATCTTGAAAATTAATCTGGGTGGAGTTTGCATTAACCAGGGGCTGTTTCACAAAAGAACTTACAACTGAGGCATAAAACTTCAGTTTATTGTAAAATTTTGCAAAATTAATTAGTTTGTTAAAAATTGCTAGCATAAAAGTAGCTTTCTATATACATGTACCAAGCCATTTTCTATTTAATATACATGAGGGAATTATAAGCAGTTTTAAATTTTGGTCTTAATTTTTTTGGTCAAATCAAATCCCAGGTTTGACTGTACATAGAGGTATTCCATTGTAAGTAAAGAAGTCCAACATTGTTAAGGAATATCATTTCTAAATCAATCAAATGAATCTAATCTTAAATCAATTAAATGAATATAATTTTTGAATCAAATATATTTTTTATCTTTGAAGCAACTTAATGCATATCATTTGTTAAGTAAACTTACATTCACAACTGTAACCTTGGTTTCCAAATCAAAACTCATTCTCTTGAGAGCCAGGACAGCCAGCTGTATGGGGTCCTTAGGAGGGGGTCGGGGGATGGGCCAGGGGTTCATGTACTTAAACTTGGGCATCCAATACAGCATCCTCAGGAACCGGGTAAAGACTTTGGATCTTTGGGAAAATCTGGATATTATCATACTGCCGAATTCTTCATCTGGTATAACACCTGTGAATATAGATGATGAATAGATGATAAGTGCATTCATTCTTTGTTGCAACTTCTACACTGTATGAATTTTAAATGATGAAAAAATAACATTGTGAAACACAACTATTTTTGTCTTAATGACTTAATGCAGACTTTTTAAAAAAAGTCTCTGAAATAACTGAAGCTCTACTGGTTTGTACTTATTATATAGCAAAGGAGGAGAAAAGTACTTAAGCAGTTGGGAACTGAAACTTTACAACAGCAATAAAGAGAATAATATGATCCTTGATTAAGTCTCATTATGTTCTTAGTGTAGTCACTGTCTACTTGCATGCCACATTATATAATAATCAGACTAAAACTGTATTTGGAGTAGCATTTTGAGGGTATATAACAGAAATTTCTATTTTTAATAACCACGGCAACACCATTCATCAAAATCAAAAACCGCTACACAGAATTATGTATCTTAATGTAGTCTACTTGTGTGCTAAGTTACATTGAAATCAGACCAAAACTGTAGGAGGAGTAGCATTTTGAAAAAAAATTTACAGAAATTTCTATTTTTAGTAACCAAGGCAACACCGATCATCGAAATCAAAAACCGATACACAGAATTATGTATCTAAGGGTAGTTTACTTGTGTGCCAAGTTATATTGAAATCAGACCAAAACTGTAGGAGGAGTAGCATTTTGAAAGAATTTTACAGAAATTTCTATTTTTAGTAACCAAGGCAACACCGATCATCGAAATCAAAAACCGATACACAGAATTATGTATCTTAGTGTAGTTTACTTGTATGCCAAGTTATATTGAAATCAGACCATAACTGTAGGAGGAGTAGCATTTTGAAAGAATTTTACAGAAATTTCTATTTTTAGTAACCACGGCAACACCGTTCATCGAAATCAAAAACCGATACACAGAATTATGTATCTTAGTGTAGTCTACTTGTGTGCCAAGTTATATTGAAATCAGACCAAAACTGTAGGAGGAGTAGCATTTTGAAAGAATTTTACAGAAATTTCTATTTTTAGTAACCACGGCAACACCGTTCATCGAAATCAAAAACCGATACACAGAATTATGTATCTTAGTGTAGTCTACTTGTGTGCCAAGTTATATTGAAATCAGACCAAAAATGTAGGAGGAGTAGCATTTTGAAAAATTGTTTACAGACAGACAGACGGACAGACAGACAGACAGACGGACGGACGACGGACGCATTACCATCGCATAAGCTCTTCTGGTCTCTGACCAGTAGAGCTAAAAATTAAATAATAATAAAAATAGATAATTTGAAAAACATCAGTTTACTCTGACTTATCTATTTATTCATTCTAAGTTTTAATATAGAAATAAAAAGTAGAAAGCTACCATTATCAAACATTTTTGTTAATATCTGCAGTGCAGCATCCTGTTGCCGTGGGAATGGTGTAAATTCAGCAGCAATCTTAGACGTAGGTAGATACTTCCCCTCCGGAAATATACTGAATATCACCTTGTAGACTTCCAGATTATACTGCAGTTCATATTCCTCAAGTTTACCGAGGGCTAATTCTCCAAACTCTATATGCCCTCTCATGTACAGTCCTGCATTCAGTTTGTAAATCTTAACAGCAGTGTTGAAAGTTTCCTGGTT
Organism: Saccostrea cuccullata; assembly: GCF_032062105.1. Lineage (NCBI taxonomy): Eukaryota > Metazoa > Mollusca > Bivalvia > Ostreida > Ostreidae > Saccostrea > Saccostrea cuccullata. The sequence goes on from NW_026937019.1 coordinate 29,458, forward strand.
TTTTTCACCACTTTGTTCCACTTGATTAAATATTCTATTCACAAACCTATCTGTCTTGCTCTCAAATGTGGCCACGTTGATTTTGTAGGGGATTTTTGCGACGATGTCGAGTTCTTTCACTTTATCCTCCACCAGTTTGGCGTCTATCTCCTTCTCCTCTTCATCTTCCTTACTTTTCTTTTTCACTTCTTTTCGGTTTTTAAATCTATTGTAGAACATTAACGACTTTGTCTGGTGATAGTTTCTAACACAGCTGTTCTGCAGTAAACTAAACGGAAAAAGAAGAATAAATATTAATTGAACATTAATACACTTACATGTCCAAAAATGTGTTTAAGAATCTTTTGATTAGAATCATACTGATTCTTTGTTCATTTTGTTATAGTAATACTATTCAGGTTGTAAATAACTCTTCTTTTTACAAGTACATTTATTACCCTTTCTACTAGAAAGTTTAAAATGAACAAGAGGCCCTTTAGCCACAATGCTTACCTGAGCACTGTGGCTCCCTAAGAAAAAGCATTAATCAGTTCAGTATTGAAAAGTTCAATTACATAAGTGGTCCAAACCTACCCCTAAAGGTGAAAGGGGGAGGGGGGTGTTGGAGGTTGATGATTTGAATCTACATGTGTACTACCTGAGGATGCTTCCATAACAATATGTCCAACCATTGCCTTAATAATCTTGCAAAGAAGATTTTTCTTATAGTGTGTAGTCCTTTGTAAAACTGATCATCCACTGTGACCCAACCCTACCCCCATTGATCATCCTCTGTGGCCTGTTCTACCCACAGGGGTCATGATTTTAACAAACATGAATAAACACTACATAATAAAGATTTCACTTTTTTATGACCCTGTAAATGAAGTTTCAGGGTTATATAGTTTTTGTCCCGTCCGTCTGTCTTTCTTTCTGTCTATCTGTCTGTCTTCTTGTCCGCAAACACTTTAACCTTGCCCATAACTTTTCAAAGGATGCAGGGATAGACATTAACTTTTCCATTCACTTGTCCTTCTGGCAAGTGAACTACAATTTTGACTTGTCTGAATGCAAAACTTGGTTGCCCAAAATTTTAAAGAAAAAATACCAGTTACTGTATCTTAATTTGTTACTGTAAATAACAAAGAGTTATACAAATTAATTTCTATTTAAAACTTAACTGCCGGGGGGGGGGGGGGGGGGGGGGGGGAAAAAAAAATCATTTTTCCATATGACGATGATGCTACATTTTGTAAATATATGTAAACAACTTTCCTGTCTTTAACTTTCCTGTTAACACACACAGCAATGCAGTGAATGCACTAATAATATTTCCTTACAATTTTTTTTTTTGCAAATTTAATCCCCCCCCCATGCTATTGAGGTCACACTTCAAGGAAAACAGTTACCATGTTTTGAATCAAAATACATCATGCATTGAGAACAACTGGTGTTCTTTATATTCTGTAAGTAAGTAAATAAACTATTTTATTATATATATTTCATAAGAATGTAACTTAAGTTCATAATAAGTTGTCAGACAGAGACTGTATTTTTTGAAAACTACAAAAGAAAACAGAATAACGAACCTGATTTATAAATAAAGGTACAGGCATGATCCAGAAACGCTACCGAGGAATTCCGAATGCAAAAACAATGTTAAGTTTTTGGCGGAAATCAACTGTTCAAATTATTGTTTTCTTTATAAACTAATGTAAGATTAAAAATTTTTTTCTATCAGGAATATCCACTTGCCCGATCGGACAAGTACATCGACGGTTTCACTTGCCTGAACTGATGATTTACTTGTCATGGGTAATCGGACAACCGTTAATGTTGATCCCTGGGATGGCACTATGGATTTCATTATTCACAGAATGATGTATTCCTGTGAAAAGACCTTTCTTTGGGTACCATCAAAATTTGACCTCTTGACCTTGGAATTTGACCTTCTTTCATAAAAAGATACCACACTTTAACCTTGTCCATAACAGCTAAGGCTTTCATACTTCACATTTGTATTGTGACAAGACCTGTAAGTGGGTATAAATATTTTTGAACTTTTGACCTTGACCTAAGAGTTTGACCCACTTTCTAAAATCTTTATCCTTGGCTATAACTTTTTACCAGTTAGAACTAGGGCTTTCATATTTCATAGTTGTATTCCTTGTAACAAGACCTTCCTTTGGGTATCAATACTTCTGACCTTTTGACTTTGACCTTTGAAGTTTGACATGCATTTAAGAAAATATAACCCTTGACATAAGTTGCCATAAAGGGGCATCAGTGTATCATAAACACATTTTGTTACCCCATGTTTTCAAAAGATTTTGTTTTCTTTTCAATTTTTTAGTTTATTTCTTTTTACGAAGGGGTGTGTGGATGGGGAATTAATTTTTGATTGGTATCAATGGAACCTTTTACTGAATCTACAAGCACCAGATATTTAACATTGATATTCATAATCAATGAAACTTAAATCTTACAAAGTGCTTCTCTTGCAGGTTTTTATGAACAACAGGAAGGGAAGAAAGGGGGTTCAAAGAAAAAGCTCTCTAACTTTTGACAGGTGCTCTACTAATCAATCTGTCTGGCTGACAGTGGAACAAATATTGAACAAATACCATTCAATCATTTGTCTCTTCCACAGATGACATTAACATTAAAATTGAAGAATCCAAAATATAATATATACTTGAAACATGTCCATAGGACATGCATGCTCCAGTGGTTAATGAGTGTATATTAGTAATGCATCATGAAATTTTGTATTAATGTATGAAATTTGATGAGAATATCTTGAATAGTTTCTTTATATTTGAGCTAAACACTAATTCAAGAAAACTTAGATCAAGGTCAAAGTTGAGCTAAATGCAAAATTTAGAAGTGAGGTCAAGGGAAAGGTCAAGGTCAAAGGAAAGGTCAAGGTAAACAAATATCATTTCAGTTGCATACCGGTAGATCTCATCAATATAGATCTATCAGCATAGGAAGTTTGATAAAATTATCTTGAATAATTTCTTTGAAACTAAGCTTTGAACTGAACTAAATGCAAAGCAGGATGATAGGATAGAATGATGAAGGATGAAAGGACAGAAGAGGAGTAGACGGGCTTTTGTCTACATCTGGATGCAGGCAAAAACCTGTCCACAGAATTTCCCTGCACATCTAGAATATTCAAAGTAGAACACCTGAGAGTAGTGGTCCTATACTGGACCTCCCCTTCCAGGTATCTATTTCCTGGTAATATGCACATCTACACATTGTGTCCTAAATACCTGCAAAAGAGATCGAATATTCAGTAGAGTGTACACCTTAGAGTAGGGGTCCTATACTGGACTCCCCGTCCACTTCTCCGAAAAGAATATTCAGGAGAACACCTTAGAAGAGGGGTCCTATGTTCGACTTGTAAGTCAGAAGTCCCTGATTGTGGCAAACTAAGATCTTATGCAGACCTCTGGATTTCTATCAATAAACCATTAATAAATGCACCTGGGGTTTTTATACATAGCGGGATATATACATCATTCTGATCTATAGGCACTCCCTATCTTAATTGTTTAACAAATTTACATCTTCTATACTAAAAGTAGATGCATTTTTTTTTTTAAACAATTAAGATAGGGAGTGTCAATGCAGCAATGCTCTGATCTATCATATGATGTACTGATAGAATTTCAGAGACCTGTGGATCTTACAGCCTGTACAATCAATAAAAGAGCAAATGACATCTCAATCTTTTTTTGTTCTACTTGATTAATACACACCTTGCATTTGCAACAAGAGCTTTTCTTTTCACTGCATGGCCAACATCTCTTGATAATAAATTTCGTAAACACGTCAAAATCTGTCTCTGTGTCATGATCTGTTCATAAGATAAAGATAATACCATCAAGTATGATACCATAAACAAATATTTCTTGTATAGAAATAGAGAATAATATCAACTGAATATACTGTAGCATCAAGCATGCTAAACTCTCTCACCTTTCATGGGCATCGAGGAATTTCGGTCTCGATTGTGCAATCGTAACTCTTCGGTCATTTCATTACATGACATTTGTTTAAAGGAAAATGACCGAGTAGTTGCGATTGACTGAACATGGTTTGGCTATTCAACGAAAATGTTGGTGTTGAGAGTAAAAACAGAGATCGAATAACACGTGCTCGAAATTCAATTAACTAAGTGATCTCTTTACAATATAAATGTTATAATTTCAACAAAAAAATAATTGGCTTGTACATATTAAAAAGAAATCTAGTCATTTATAAAATTAGCAAAAAAAAATAAAAAAAAAAAATAGCTATATTAAGTATAAGGAGTGATATTTGGGAATCATAACATTGTTCAATATTTGGTTTTCTTTTTCATTTTTTTTAAAGGGGTTGGCAGCAAAAATGAATAAAGTACATATATCCTAACTTGATCCACTTATACCTACATGTATATTAATTGAAATTTCCTTCATGTGGAGATATCAAAGACTTAATCCTTTCGATAAGCAAAATGTCCAGAATTAATTAAACCAATAAAACAAAACAATAATTAATTCATCAAATTTTATTTCAGTTGTAAACTTTAAAATGAAAGTACAATGTATAATTATTGATATTCATTACCCTTCTCTTCGCAGGCATGTAGAATAAAACATCGCCTTTCTTTAAGGCTCATGTTGAACAAAACTTTGACAAAAGAACAATATCTTAGAAACAAAGTTAATATCATTTACATTATAAAATACACATCTGATCAACATTAAAAAACACTCATTTCATTTTTACTACATTGTACATGTACATGGTACACGTACAAAGTAATTTAAAAACAAATTTCATCACATATAAAGAAGTGGAAAAAAATATTTTTGAATATGAGGCAGAATATATGGCAGTATAAACATGATAAATGTTAGAAATTTGAAAGCTTCTTAATTTCCTGTAATTTTGCTATCTATTACATAAATATAGATTTAATATCAACACATTAACTGAGGTAGAATCCTAAGAATGATACAAAATATGACTTACAATGTTAAAATATTGCATAATAAAAAATCTGCATCATCCACATTAAACAAAAAGGACATGGATGTCATGATTTTCATTGTACAGTTTTGCAATTAAACTATAAAAATACATCGATTTACAATTAAGAAATGTTAAAGGGTTTTAAATACTCAGAACACAAGGCAATAAATTCTCAACCCTAATCAGGAACCACTACCTCTGCTGAGACCTGGTTAAATCTGGTTAAAATTTATAAAAATTTTGAAGAATTAACTGTTGAGTTTCTCTGTCAAAATTGGTCTTCTGGTTGAAATTTGTAATACCAGGGTAATTTTGGAGAATACATGTAACTGTTGAGTTGTCAATATAAATCAATAAACAGGGAAGTAAAGCCAGTTTGACGTCTCTATTTCTGCTAACTTTATTTCTTAAATAAATGCCATTACTTTTAACCTCTACAGGCCCAAAATAAATCTGCTAGATTATGTAAATTTGTTTTGTAAGAGTTTGTTACAACAAGAAAATTCAATTGCAAAATGGACACTTGTTAAGAAGTTTGCAGGGGATCAAAAAAAATAACTTTTTAATATCCATTGTTTTATCTACATTCATACTAAACAAGTCTTACTGTATTTTGTATTTATGAAAAACAATTTTAACATCATTTAATAAAAAGGAATAATTGCATAAATTTAATCTGTTTCTTGCAAACTAGTTTTTAATAAATTTTCTTGAAATTAGACTAAGCAATGTAAAAAGAGTACATCTTGTAAATATTCATACAGACATGACAGAGAGATCATCAGACTGACATTACCTAAGAAACATTGCCAAGCATGAGGCATCTGTTCAACTGAAAAAAAAAATTGTTTGAAGAAAAATTAAATACCCCTTATCATAATCACACATTCACTGTACAACCAAAATAGAGCCATAGCTAGATCATAAATAAAGCCCTCTTCAGTCTGGGTCAGATTCATTGAGTACAGGTTGTATATAAATAGGAAATATTCATAAACATTTTAGCTCATTAACAACCAGAAGTCTCTGTCGAGACTGAAGCTCAACTGGTTTGTACTTATAGCAAAGGAAGAGAAAAGTACTTAAGCAGTTAGAAATTGAAACTTTTCAACAGCAATAAATAGAATAATGATCCTTGATTACGTCTCTTTATGTTCTTAGTGTTGTCTACTTGCATGTCACATTATATTATAACCAGACTAAAACTGTTATTTGGGGTAGCATTTTGAGAGTATTTCACAGAAATTTCTATTTTTAGTAACCACGGCAACACCGTTCATCGAAATCAAAAACCAATACAAAGAATTATGTATCTTAGTGTAGTCTACTTGTGTGCCAAGTTACATTGAAATCGGACCAAATCTGTAGGAGGAGTAGCATTTTGACAGAATTTCACAGAAATTTCTATTTTTAGTAACCATTGCAACACCGTTCATCGAAATCAAAAACCGATACACAGAATTATGTATCTAAGTGTAGTCTACTTGTGTGCCAAGTTATATTGAAATCAGACCAAAACTGTAGGAGGAGTAGCATTTTGAAAGAATTTCACAGAAATTTCTATTTTTAGTAACCACGGCAACACCGTTCATCGAAATCAAAAACCGATACACAGAATTATGTATCTTAGTGTAGTCTACTTGTGTGCCCAATTATATTGAAATCAGACCAAAACTGTAGGAGGAGTAGCATTTTGAAAGAATTTCACAGAAATTTCTATTTTTAGTAACCACGGCAACACCGTTCATCGAAATCAAAAACCGATACACAGAATTATGTATCTTAGTGTAGTCTACTTGTGTGCCAAGTTATATTGAAATCAGACCAAAACTGTAGGAGGAGTAGCATTTTGAAAGAATTTCACAGAAATTTCTATTTTTAGTAACCACGGCAACACTGTTCATCGAAATCAAAAACCGATACACAGAATTATGTATCTTAGTGTAGTCTACTTGTGTGCCAAGTTATATTAAAATCAGACCAAAACTGTAGGAGGAGTAGCATTTTGAAAAATTGTTTACAGACAGACAGACGGACAGACAGACAGACAGACAGACAGACGGACGGACGACGGACGCATTACCATCGCATAAGCTCTTCTGGTCTCTGACCAGTAGAGCTAAAAATCAATTAACATGTATAGAAAGACAATGGGTAAAATAAATAATAATGACCTCAAAAATCTATAATATCAATAAATAATGTGATCGTTGCTTTTTTCACATAGATTCAGCTACTTATAATAAATCTGCCATTGATTCCTGTGTCTATCACAGCATTGTTGTACAAGAGATGGCACTGAAAAGCCTTCAGGAGCAACCATGTGATGAAATTCTTGTAGTACTAGGAAATCCTACAGAAGAGACCATTAGATTCCTGTAGGACTAGGAAATTCCACAGGAGCAACCATTAGATGAGATTCCTGTAGGACTAGGAATCCTTGAGACGGAGTAATTGTCCTGAGGTTGTTTGAATGCTAAAAACAGAGAAAAAAAAAGGAAGTTTAGTAAATGTTGAAATAAACTTCAAGAGTGAAAAATTCCCAAATACTACAGATTTTAGCTTTAAATGTTAAAAACTTCATTGACATTTGAAGCTAGAAGCTTTTTTTTTAAATAAAAAAATGTGTGTAAAGCAATTTACCACTTGATGAGATCAGCACCAATTACTTCATGCATGTGATACTGGAGTCCAAGCTTACAAATCTTAGGCCATTTCCTTTGTTCCAATTCCTATGTTTAAATAAAAGTAGATCAAACTAAATCAGACAAGTCTTTGAGAAGACTGCAGCTCTTTTTTTCTTGTACTGTTGAATAATCATGGTAGAGGAGAGTTGCAACTGGTTTTGCAACACATTGTTTTTCAAAATTGTTCTAGTTTTCATTTACAGGATCGCATATCAAAGTTTTTATTGTTAGAAGGTATGTTGTCAACATACTTTATCAGCACCACCATATTTTGATATCTTTTGTGTTTATGATGTTAAAGTGAACAAGATATGTTTGCAAAAACATACTAGCACATTTGACTTCTAGAGTTTATTACACATGTATTATGCCCCCTTCAAAGAAGGGAGGGTATATTGCTTTGCTGCCGTCTGTCGGCCAGTCGGTCTGTCTGTCAGTCCTCCAACAGTTTCCATTCATTTTCTCCACAGATGTTGCATACTAGTATACTGAATTGAAATTTGGTATACAGATTTATATTAAAAATATCTAGGTCAATTTCTGTTTTGGGTACAATCAGGCCATTTTGGACAGAGATATGCCCCTTGGACTTAGAAAAATTCCAATTATTTGCACTTTCTGTTCAATTCATTTTATTTGCAGAGGTTGCACATATTGAAATGAAATTTGGTGTACTGATTTATCATGAGAATATCTAGGTCAAGCTCTGTTTTAAGTACGATCGGCCATTTTGTACAGATTTATGCAGCCTGGACTTAGAAAAAAATTACGCTATTTGCAGTTTTCGTTCATTTTCTTTGCAGAAGTAAGGTTGCTTATATTGAAACGAAATTTGGTATACAGATTTATCATGAGAATATCTAGGTCAAATTCTATTTGGGTATGACTGATCCATTTTGGATAGATTTATGCCTCTTGAACGTAGAAAAATTCCAATCATTTTGGGAAGGCCAGGAGGGGGGCATAAGTGTTTTACAAACATCTCTTATTTAATTTGAATCCCTAGGCAACATCTAACTTAAAGTGAATCAAAAGTTTTGAATTTAATATTATATTATTTATTTGCATGACTTTTCCATTTCAATACATGTACCACAGTCTTACCGTTTGAAGGATCTCCCGGTATTTCTATTTTTACTAACCGTTTGAAGGATCTCCCAGTATTTCTATTTTTACTAACGTTTTGAAGGATCTCCCAGTATTTCTATTTTTACTAACCATTTTTAAGGATCTCCCAGTATTTCTATTTTTACTAACCGTTTGAAGGATCTCCCAGTATTTCTATTTTTACTAACGTTTTGAAGGATCTCCCAGTATTTCTATTTTTACTAACCATTTTTAAGGATCTCCCGGTATTTCTATTTTTACTAACCATTTGAAGGATCTCCTGGTATTTCTATTTTTACTAACCATTTGAAGGATCTCCTGGTATTTCTATTTTTACTAACCGTTTGAAGGATCTCCTGGTATTTCTATTTTTACTAACCATTTTTAAGGATCTCCCGGTATTTCTATTTTTACTAACCATTTGAAGGATCTCCCAGTATTTCTATTTTTACTAACGTTTTGAAGGATCTCCCAGTATTTCTATTTTTACTAACCATTTTTAAGGATCTCCCGGTATTTCTATTTTTACTAACCATTTGAAGGATCTCCTGGTATTTCTATTTTTACTAACCATTTGAAGGATCTCCTGATATTTCTATTTCTACTAACCATTTGAAGGATCTCCCAGTATTTCTATTTTAACTAACCATTTGAAGGATCTCCTGGTATTTCTATTTTTACTAACCATTTGAAGGATCTCCTGGTATCTATTTTTACTAACCATTTTAAAGGATCTCCCGGTATTTCTATTTTTACTAACCATTTGAAGGATCTCCTGGTATTTCTATTTTTACTAACCGTTTGAAGGATCTCCCGGTATTTACATTTCCTTATCATTGTCAGAATGGCCTTTCTTCCTCGCAAGAAACACTTCATGAAGACCCCAGCATTTGGTAGAGCGATCCACCAGTTCCCTACATCCCTAACTGTCAGGACAGAGGCCTTAACCAGCTGCCTGGAATTAACATAGATTACATTTATATATCTGAATGTTACTGTAACACAACAACAGATGCCTTAACCAGCTGCCTGGAATTAACATAGGTTACAGTTATATATCTGAATGTTACTGTAACACAACAACAGAGGCCTTAACCAGCTGCCTGGAATTAACATAGATTACAGTTATATATCTGAATGTTACTGTAACACAACAACAGATGCCTTAACCAGCTGTCTGGAATTAACATAGGTTACAGTTATATATCTGAATGTTACTGTAACACAACAACAGAGGCCTTAACCAGCTGTCTGGAATTAACATAGGTTACAGTTATATGTCTGAATGTTACTGTAACACAACAACAGATGCCTTAACCAGCTGCCTGGAATTAACATAGGTTACAGTTATATATCTGAATGTTACTGTAACACAACAACAGATGCCTTAACCAGCTGTCTGGAATTAACATAGGTTACAGTTATATATCTGAATGTTACTGTAACACAACAACAGATGCCTTAACCAGCTGTCTGGAATTAACATAGGTTACAGTTATATATCTGAATGTTACTGTAACACAACAACAGAGGCCTTAACCAGCTGTCTGGAATTAACATAGGTTACAGTTATATATCTGAATGTTACTGTAACACAACAACAGAGGCCTTAACCAGCTGTCTGGAATTAACATAGGTTACAGTTATATATCTGAATGTTACTGTAACACAACAACAGAGGCCTTAACCAGCTGCCTGGAATTAACATAGGTTACAGTTATATGTCTGAATGTTACTGTAACACAACAACAGAGACCTTAACCAGCTGCCTGGAATTAACATAGGTTACAGTTATATGTCTGAATGTTACTGTAACACAACAACAGAGGCCTTAACCAGCTGCCTGGAATTAACATAGGTTACAGTTATATATCTGAATGTTACTGTAACACAACAACAGATGCCTTAACCAGCTGCCTGGAATTAACATAGGTTACAGTTATATGTCTGAATGTTACTGTAACACAACAACAGAGACCTTAACCAGCTGCCTGGAATTAACATAGGTTACAGTTATATGTCTGAATGTTACTGTAACACAACAACAGAGGCCTTAACCAGCTGCCTGGAATTAACATAGGTTACAGTTATATATCTGAATGTTACTGTAACACAACAACAGAGGCCTTAACCAGCTGCCTGGAATTAACATAGGTTACAGTTATATATCTGAATGTTACTGTAACACAACAACAGAGACCTTAACCAGCTGCCTGGAATTAACATAGCTTTAAGAACTTATATATCTAAATGTTACTACATGTAGTACTGCAACACAAATTTATTATATGTTCAGTACTGTAACACAAGAAAAGAGGCCTTAACCATCTGCCTGGAATTTACACAGTTTACAGTTCTTGATCTGAATGTTACTTATCATAATACAACAATATCACAATCTCTTACGTAATTTCTGAGTCAGTGAAGCTGAATTCATTCATCAAAGTGTCTTTGTTGATGCAGACATCTGTATATTTCTTGATGACAGTATTCACATATTTATCTGCAAAAGTCATATTGATATACATGTACACATAGGCACTTGTCATTTTAGTATCATTATAGACAGTGACATTCTAAAATGCAACTAAATAATTAGTAAATATGCCTCATCATTCTTAGCTAGTTATTTTATATGTAAGTTTACAATAGTCCAATTTGACCTACTTACTACAAATATTTTTGCTGATGGAGAGTTCTTTCATCACACTGATCACATGATCTCGATATGCCTCAGTGAACACAATACAATAGTCATCTAACTCAGCACCAAGCTTGAACAGCTTAATCTCATTGGCTTGTTTTAAATCATCCTGAAAAAAATCAAAGTACTTCACCAGAGGCCTGTTCTGCGGAGCGAACGTTCGCGAGTGCTTGCCAAAATTACTTTTGGAGGTATAAGGAATTTTGTGAAGCGCTCGAAAATGTTCACTCTGCTGAATTGGCCTCAGGGTTGTGCAATCAAAAATTTTGTTTGTTTGTTCTTTGTCTTGTCTTTTGTTATCAAAAATCAGCTATTTTTATATCAACATTAAGTCTAAGACTTGTTTTACATCACCTGAGGAAAAATATGTAATCTGCAAGTCTTACTAGTTGTTTATCAACAGCTGTCCTTGAAAAAGTGTTGAATATTTTGTGTAAGACTTACTAATTGTTTATCGACGACTGCCCTGTCCTTTTGTTTGAGACTCACTTATTGTTTATCGCAACTGCCTATCCTTTTGTGTAAGACTTAGTCTAATTGTTTAGTCTAACTTTTTATCCATGACTGCCCTATCTTTTTGTGTAAGACTTACTAATTGTTTATCAACGGCTGTCCTATCCTTCAGTAAGCTGTATAGCTGATGTTTCACTATCACTGCCGGTAATCTTCCTTCAAACTTATCTAAGGGAAATAACTCTTTGAGATGGAGGAGAGATACTTTAGTGTCAGAGGGTATCTCAGCAGCTAATAAAAACAAAAGTTGAAATGAAATGTGTATCATTTTCTTCAGTATTAACAAGTTTAGGCCATAATAAAAAAATTCCTAGAGTCTCATCCGAATTTTTTGAAAAATCGAGGTGGGCGGGCAGCTTTTATTTTATATTTTTTTCCATTTTGCAGAATTTTTATTCACCTGTTCATTTGGTGCAGATTTATCTATAATACCCAAATAAAAGTCATGGTAGAGGTCCATTTATCTCTTACTACACATCATCACAGGGTTTTAAACTAACTTGTAATCTTTGATCGCCATGTGGGCTACTAAACCTTGCAATTCTGGGGCCCACATCAAAATTTATTCGCCCACAAATTATCACACCTTCTGTTGAATAAATATACAACAACCCCATTTTTCGTTATTTTTTTTTTATCATATGACTCGTGTTTCTTTTCTATCCGTAGAAACATTGTGCATGACTTATCTTAATTTCAAATTGTCCTCTTTTGTTTAAAAAGATTGAAATGGTTATTAAACATCATATATTCAAGCACATGGCAGATTTCTTCACAGACACAACCAAGATACGTTTTGGTTTGTTGGGCTCATTGACGCGTCAATGTCACATTCGTCGTCACAATCACTCAGACGCTTTATGTTTAAGTACTTCTCACTGGTAAATATAAAGCACTTTGCTGATTACGAAAATTTCAAGAGAAAAAAAGGAACATTCGGACAAAATTAAAAAACAAATATTTATCAACGTAAATTTTCTAATCGCCATGTGGGTACTTGAACATAATTTTAAGTCGCCCACAAGGAATATTGGTCGCAAATGGCGAGTGGGCGACTGTTAATTTCAAACCCTGTCATCACCAATCTTTCAAAACCAACGACCCTAGTTTAACTGATATTATAGCAATTACCATCTTTTCAGCTGTCAAAATCATGCCGATATTCACGGGATTTAAAACAAAAGTTGAATGGCAGTTGAATACCAATCCTGATCAGAATTAAGACGAAGAAAAACAGAAATTAAAAAAATCGAGGCTGGAGTAAAAAAATCGGGGCGGACAGGGATGAATATTTATTATGGCCTTATGACAGGATCAATATTTAGACAAGCTATAATTTCTGTACATGCATGAAGCCTTATTCATTTAATCTACAATTATAGTAAATAATATCTCAAGAAATGCAAGCCAGATTCTAAGCTTCAGTGTGTTGCTGATAAAAGAAAGGGTGACCAAAGAAATTGTTTGGTTCGTACTGGAGAATGAAGTTCCATTCACTCCATCATTAAACTCAGGTGTGTCTATGGCAGAGGAACGGGAGGCAGTGCAGATTCTTTTTCTGGACTTGTACAGATCATTAACCATCGACCTCTTGGACATAATTTAAATTCTACAAAAATGAAAATATAGAGTTGACAAAATACTTTTGTTATTCCCAACAAAGTTAAGACCTGAAGACTTTATTCTGACTTGCTATAAGTTAAACAAGTCAAGCAAGGTAGCAATATCAATTAAATGTCACTCAAATAGCAGTTCTATTGGTAAGAAATTGCAAATGTCAGTTAAAACCTGGAGATCAGCATGTTTAAAGCCGAAAACAAGCCTTAAACTTAAAGGAGTTTACCCTGTGATTAGACACACCCGCACTTGACTCGTTCTTCTATTGGACTTCAGAGCTGTATAAACACAACCTGTGCCGGTTGAATGTTCTGATCGAAAAAATTACTTTTGGAAATCCTGTTTGTTCATTTAAAATAGAACAATGAAACGTCTGCTAACTCAGTAACTGAACTTTGTTTCCAGCAGACACTGAGATGTCATGGAAGCTTCCATATTTAAGGAACGGAACAAGAGAAAAAAATAATTTTCATTGGCTATTAATCCACTTCCGCTATTGTACTTTCACTTTCAACACGTGTTACAAACAAAAAAAAAGTGGTAATGTGTAAAAATTATGATTTTTTGTCTGAATAATCAGTGTATGACATGTAATTCTTTTTACTGTGGTCGAAATGAAGCGTTCGTATGGAGAAGTAGAGGACGATCCTTTGTGTGGGGCCATCAAAAATAAATATCGAAGACAAGATCAAACTCCTACATGTACTTCTTTAAAAACAAGACCAAACAGTTTGTTTAAAGGAACGGGCAATTTTCCATTTTTTAGACAGCCGACAGAAATAGGCTGTTTGTCTCTAGACATAAAAAGGAATTTCCATAATGACAGGAGTCAGTTAAAATGTTATGTAGAACCAAGAGACATTGAGAGTGTTAATTTTGATTTAAGAAAAGGTTATGATAATTTCATAGAAAAGGATGAACATTCAGAAGAGTATATCAATGATATATTGAAGTGGATCTGTTGTAACAGACAAAAGTTTCTGTTGGAAGATGAGAAGAAAAAGTCAGACAAAGAAAAGGGAATGATTAGGTGAGCTTAGAGGATGACTACCTGTAGTACCTGTAATTTTTTTTTTGTTACGACAAAATTATGTAAAAATTTTTTGATTGAAAAATATCTAAACATTTGTTGTTTCCTTTGGTTTTAGATATAGGATATAAACAACATCACACCACTGTTTTGATCTCGTCCCTGGTATCAGCCCTTGGATGGTCTCGGCCTGCGCCCTCCAGGCTTGGGCCGATATCAACCGCTCGGGATGCTACCAGGGCCGAGATCAAAACAGCAGTGTGATATTCTATATTTATTAAACAGAACATATAATAATTATTTACTAAATGTGATATCATAGTAGTATTATGTTCCATGTCATTCTAATGTTTTAAATCAGAGAAGGTCCTCTATGGCATGATTTCAAATTATATCCCAGAAAATAATAATTCATTCATTTAAAAAATTTACACACATCATGCATACATGTATACATTGTATTTCTAAAAAAAATTCCTTGATTTAAATTACAGGAATATTCATACTGATTTTGTTTGCTGGAGGGGACTTCTGACAAAGCTGCTCTGCACTCCTTATGAAAACAGGGACGGATGGCTTATAGCTGTGACTCGGTACAAAGACACATTTTACATGTGTGAATTTGATACTGAAAGTCGAAAACGTCAGAAGCAAGAAATGTCAGAGAGGCAAAAGGAAATGTCTTACTGGGGCTGGAAATTTGAACAGTATGTAACTTCAGGTAGGTATTATTTCCGACTACCTGTCACAACCTAGTACTTTTTATACACATGATACAATATCACATTGATTTAAACTTAAGATTCATATCTATGGCACGCCAAATTCACAAAAATGAGCAAAACATAGTTTCACAGTCGATAAACTAGCTTTATCGGTTGTAAACTATAGTTTACGGACTGTAAACTATAGTTAACAACGTAAATGTATAATTTACATCTGTAAACTATAGTTAACGCGATAATCTATGTTTCACAACCGTAAACTATACTTAACACCGAAAACAATCATTTGCGATTCAAAACATATATTATCTGATAAATAGTTTCACGATTGTAAACTATGGTTTACAACTCTTAACTATTGTTAAAGATCGTAAATTATAGTTTACAGACGTGAATCTATGTTTATCAACAAAATCTATTGTTAACATTTTATTACAGACAGATAAACTTAGATTAGCATTTGTAAACTATAGTAAACAGCCGTTAAATATAGTTTTACAGGTAAAAACTATACTTAACGAATTGTAAACTATAGTTTACAGTTTGTAAACTATAGTTTACAGTCGATAAACCTAGTTTATCAATTGTGAAACTAGGTTTAGCACGCCAAATTCACAAAAATGAGCTAATCTTAGTTTCACAGTCGATAAACTAGGTTTATCGGTTGTAAACTATAGTTTATGGACTGTTAACTGTAGTTAACAACGTTAATCTATATTTTACATTTGTAAACCATAGTTTACACGATAATCTACGTTTCAGAACCGTAAACTATACTTAACACCAAAAACAATCATTTGAGATCGCAAAACATAGATTATCTGATAAATACAGTTTCACGATTTGTAAACTATGGTTTACAACTCTTAACTATAGTTAACTATCGTTAAATTATAGTATACAGATGTGAATCTATGTTTATTAAGAAAATATATTGTAAACGTTTTATTACAGACAGATAAACTTAGATTAGCATTCGTAAACTATAGTTAACAACCGTTAAATATAGTTTTACAGATGAAAACTATACTTAACGAATCGTTAACCATAGTTTACGGTTTGTAAACTATAGTTTACAGTCAATAAACTTAGTTTATCAATTGTGAAACTAGGTTTAGCTCATTCTTATGCCCCGCCATGAATATGGCCAGGGCATATAGTGTTTGTCATGTCCGTCTTCCGTCCTTCTGTCCTTCCGTCTTCCGTCACACTTTGCGTTTAGCTCTGTTCAAAGCTAAGTTTCAAAGAAACTATCCGAGATATTTTCATCAAACTTCATATGCTGATAAATGTTGATGAGAGCTATGCAACTGCATCAACATTTTTCGACCTTGACCTTTCCTTTGACCTTGACCTCACTTTTCTTAAATTAGTGTTTAGCTCAGTTTTAAACATACCATTCAAGATGGTGTTATCAAACTTCACATGTGGATACAAACTTGCACGGATGATGCATATCTAGGGATGAATACTACCAGACTTGCTTCGGATGCTGGATCTGACCCACATTTTCCAGATAACTGACCAGATTAAAGTTTTTGGAGCAGGTTCATTCTTCATTAGCTGTTTGTTGTACCTTGACCAAACTTGCATGGATGATGCATCTAGGGATGGACACTACCAGACTTGCTTCGGATGCTGGATCTGACCTATATTTTCATTCCCAAGTAACTATAAGCCCTACCTGAACCAAACTTGCATGGATGATGCATCTAGGGATGGACACTACCAGACTTGCTTCGGATGCTGGATCTGACCTATATTTTAATTCCCAAGTAACTATAAGCCCTACCTGAACCAAACTTGCATGGATGATGCATCTAGGGATGGACACTACCAGACTTGCTTCGGATGCTGGATCTGACCTATATTTTCATTCCCAAGTAACTATAAGTCCTACCTGAACCAAACTTGCATGGATGATGCATTTAGGGATTGTCACTACCAGACTTGCTTTGGATGCTGGATCTGACCTATATTTTATTCCCAAGTAACTATAAGCCCTACCTGAACCAAACTTGCATGGATGATGCATCTAGGGATGGACACTACCAGACTTGCTTTGGATGCTGGATCTGACCTATATTTTTATTCCCAAGTAACTATAAGCCCTACCTGAACCAAACTGATCAAATTTTATACACATACAAATTTTCATGTTGCTTTACTAATATATCCTCGGCGGGGCATTTATGTCCTATGGACATATTTCTAGTTGTGAATTTGGCGTGCCATACATATCTGCAAATGCATGAACACATGATCTCAATAACTACTTCTTATGGAAATTAAATCACTTAGATATGGTTGTTTTTTTTTTTTTACTATTATGCAAATTATTTAAAAATGCTATGTTTGGTAAGTGATAGTTTCTGCTATTCAATTGCTTTTCTCCAACAGATAAATCAGATGGTGTTCCAAACACAGAGGAGCCAGTCAATAATTGTGAGGCATTCTGTACAGTGG
This sequence comes from Saccostrea cuccullata, assembly GCF_032062105.1. Classification (NCBI taxonomy): domain Eukaryota; kingdom Metazoa; phylum Mollusca; class Bivalvia; order Ostreida; family Ostreidae; genus Saccostrea; species Saccostrea cuccullata. The sequence continues at coordinate 47,314 of NW_026937019.1, forward strand.
TCAGATCAAGACTGGAGAAGCACTCGCTGTGTAAGGAACTCAAGGATTTCAATACCATATCACAGCTTTAAACTGTGTTCTTTAACAAAAAAATGTACATTCTGTCTATGATTGTCAAATAGGTACTACAAAGCAGGTCTCTTTAGTGGTTGTTAATTTTGCTTGCTAAGATATGACAAATAATTTTTGCACTCAAATGTCCATGTTATTACAAACTGGAAAACTATACCAGATAAAAGGAGAGTGCTTCAGGTACCTTATATTTGCAAAGAAATGCTAAAACTATACTACACGTACAATGCAATAAAAGTAGATTAAATCATGAATTACAGACACAGTGAGACTCTTAACAAACAAGTTTGTGAAACACTGATGCCCCCGTATGGCAGCTTATAACAAGGGTTGAATTCTCACAAATGCATGTCAAACTCCAAAAGTCAAGGTGAAACCCAAAGGAAGGTCTTGTTACAAGGAATACACTTGTGAAATATGAAAGCCCTAGTTCTAATCTTCCAAAATTATGACCAAGTTTTTAAAGTTTTTTAATTAATGGGTCAAACTCTTAGGTCAAGGCCAAAAGGTCAAAATATTTATTCCACCTGAAAGGTCTTGTCACAATAAATACACATATGAAGTATAAAAGCCCTAGCTGCAACTGTTCAAAAGTTATGGCAAACGTTAAAGTGTGGTATTTTTTGGTAAAAATAGGTCAGATATCAAGGTCAAAATTTGGTGGTACCCAAAGAAAGATCTTGTCACAAGGAATGCACCTGTAAAATATGAAAGCCACAGCCCCACCCACTCAATAGTTTATATGGGTAAGGTAAAAGGTGACAACAGACAGACAGAAAAACAGGCATAAAAAGTACCTGTCCCAAGGCAGTGGAGTAGTAAGGTATGCTTGGAGTGATGCATTGACTATATATAAGCTTTTTAGGTCACCTAGCTGGGTCACTTAAATGACCTTTCACTACATGTATCTGTTTTTCCTTGAAGTGCATGCTTTACAAACTTCTGAACGTTTTCAGCATTTTGGTAGCATTGTAAATGTTCTAAAAGCAACATGAAACAAAATTTGCTAATTTCATTGCCATAGTTTAACTGGGGCCCTTCATCAATTTCAAAAATATTAAGTTCTTCACTCTCAAACATTTAAATATAGACATTTAACATGCAGACTGTTTGAATGATTATGATGAGCAGCTAGCTGTCTTTCAAGATTCTGAAAATGTAGAATTAAAATGCTTGAATATTATGTTTTAACATTAAATAAAGCCAAACTTATAAAAATGTTTAATCATTCATTTTCTTTTAGTTCATTTGTGGTCATTTTTCTTTTCTCTGTATAAAGTGTTCTCTGGAGAAGTTGATGCAATTGATCATCAAGCAGCTGATTCATGTAAATATGTAGAATTCAAGACAACAAGGCAGCTAGATAATTATAGACAAGAAAGGAACTTTATCAAGTAAGGATAAGACATATGATGTTTGTTAAAAATCTCTTCAAGAATCTTGTTAATCACTCAATTTTCCCAAAACTATATTTTTTAAGGGAAACAAAATTTTCACCAATGTTGGTTATTGCTCTAGATGATTGTTAATACATGTATTAGAATTATATGAGATAATTAAATTTTTGCGAGAAGACAGTTTCACATAATTATGCAAAAATAGTTTTTGGGAATAAAAAGTGATCTAAGTATTACAGACCGTACAATATATAGTAGGATGTCAGACATCAACTCCATAAAGCTTGAAAGAGTATGAAAAGGGGCATAACTCTTGATACTCAGCCTAACATTATTTCTATTTTAGGTTTAAGTTAATAAAGTGGTGGGCCCAGAGTTTCCTGGTGGGTATTCCAACTATTGTCTGTGGTTACCGTGACGATGATGGGGTAGTTCATAGCCTAGAGAAAATGAAAACTCTGAAAATTCCTCAGCAAGCCAAGGCAAGTCACTGATAAACATTAAATTATACAAACAGTGACAGTTTTTTAATCCAAGTCAAAACATTCATGATCGCAGTGAAATGAATGTTCTACTGTATTGTCCTGACTATTTGCAGAATGAACGCGATGGTTGGGACCCAGTGATTTGTTTTAATTTTCTGGACAAATTTCTCTCTCATGTGAAGAAAACCTGTGTCAAAGATGACCCCAAGTAAGTTACCATCATCAAGTCATTTAACCCCTTTTTCTCTCCATAACATTGTGATAATCCTGTGACCTTTTCATCCATTGTGTTGTAGGACAGTTTACTTGTTTGAATGGACACCCCCAGGAGAGATAACCTGTTCTATTCAGGACCCTGGCTCCAGATTTGAGTTCCTGCCTCAGTGGTATACAGACAATGGCTGAGTGCCTGATGAACAAGTGTGATCTTATTCCTAGAACAGCGAGAGCCAAATTCTCACAAATATCCCCTTAATACGGGCCATGTCTACCACACTGAAGAACTCCATTCTTACAAACTTATTATGATTTATTTGATATAACACAGTTATCAAAAAATGTTGAAAATACAGATACTGGTACATTTATGATGTTAATAAAGTAAATATATTGCACTTAGTACAGTAAAACTCGGTTATAACGAAGTCACAGGGACCTATGAAATCACTTCGCTATATCCGTAATTCGTTATATCCGTATAAAGAATTCATTAAATTCATATAGTGGGGGATAACTTCATTATATCCATGAATTCGCAATATCAGTGTTCGTACTAAACGAGTTTTACTGTATATGTTTTTCCTTTAAGTTATAAGAATGTGAAATGTAACACTTTTTAAGTTATACTACACATGTATAGCACATAAAGTCATAAACAGAGGCATCCAGCTTCATAAATTCATACAAAACCATACTGATACAGATGAATTTTGTTATTTCAAACACCAATATCTCCATAATTAGGAATATCTCAAAGTTAGCTTGCAGTCCCAATCTCTTAAATTTGTCATGCTTTAAACCCAGTTATCTCAAATCATTGGATATCTTGATTTAATTTTGGTCCAGTTGAGTTTGAGATAACGAGGTTTGACTGTAGTACTTACATATTATATATTACACGATTATTTACTGGTACCTTAATTGAAGCTGTCAGACTGCTGTCTGCTATTTATTATATTATCTGTTGGTACATTTCATTTAAATAAACTTTACTCCAGAAATACTAACTAGTGGTCTATACAGCTATTATTTGTGATTTTGGCCTAGGTTGCTGGCATGTAATTTGGGTCTAAGTAGTTGTATCCCTCTGGCATGAAGGACTTGGTCCCGTAATCATTATCCGCGGAGTCTTTTGTTAGGGCTGTTGGATGGTGAGTGGAGTTATCTGTCCCGTAGTCGGCCTGGTGTTTTGTTATGGCTGTGAGGCGGTGACTGGAGTTATGTTGTCCAATCTCAATGTTCCTGTTGACACAGTTCTCACAAAAATCCACACACTCCTCTTGATCACAGTCCTGGCAGTGCCACCTGGTGCCAACAATTGGGTCACAATTACAACCATCACATCTGAAGCCAAAGTGTTTTGTGGTTGCCTCACTCTTTACTTTCATTTTGAGGTGTTTAAGTTTCTTTAGTTGCATCAACTCTTCGTACTCTGGTGTATTTCTCAGTTCGATAGGAATGAGTTCATCTTCGTCTGGATCTTCTTCCTCGTCAGAGTTATCAAATCCAGAACTGAGAAAGTTTTCTCTGGCTTCATCACCGCCATAGAAGGACTCGGAATTATTCTCGTCATCGGACATGTAGACTGGGGGTTCGTGAGATGTCAGGAATGTGGACGGTTGGTAGTAAAACTTCTGAAATCTTTGATGTCTGTGGGAATGCTTTGGTCTATGAATAGCAGTGTTTGGAAGTCTCCCAGGAATTGGAAGTCCTGCTTTGGCCAGCTTTATGAAGTACTTCTGCACACGGCTTGCCACTTGGATAGGTGTTCTATTTCCAAGTGCATTTGCAATCTTTGCCCATCGTTTTGCTTCCACTTCTTCAGGTGGAAATTCTACCAAAAGTTCCTCTAATCTCTTCTGTTCCTCTGCTGTCCACAGCTTGTTGAATGTTTCTGTTTTGTCGTCTCCTTTTACCCTACCTCTCACTAATGTCATATTACCCTCCACTTTTACCGAGTCATCCAAACATTCCGGATTGCCTGGTCCCTCAACTAACTGCTTCCTTAACCGAGTCACATGTTTAGGAAATCCAAAACTGGAAAAGTCAACAGAACTTGTGTATTTCTCCCAGTTGATTGCAGGGAGCTCTGTAACCTGCTGTGCTTTTGGTAAACCCAAATCTACACCATGCTGCAGCTTATTTACAAATTCAATAGGGCTTTTCAGTGCATCGTCCATGCATTCGTGCAGCTTCTCAATGTCTGCTATAGCTTGAATTCTTTGTGCCTCTAGTAAGGCTATCGTTTTCAACATTGCGTTATAATCGCTGTTTCCGCGAAACGCCAGATGGTCTGACTCGAAGTAATAGGATTCACTGTCCCCTTCGTTGTCTTGGTCGTCCATCGGCTCTGATGTGGGGATTCCGGGCCAGGACGACGTGCTAGCAAAATTAGAATCGTCACTCATTGTTCCATCCATGCTCAAGTCCTGCGATACAAAGTTACAGTCTGACATTTCCAGTAGGGTCTTCTCGATTCCTGCAAGATGGAAAAGTGAAAGTTCTTTCTTGACATGTGCGATATGGTCTGACTATTCGGCGAAAGTGGTACAAAAGTTGAGAAATTTTTTTTAATCTTGATGTTAAAAATATTGAAAATATTGTCCAAACATTAAATTAAGAAAAGGAAAAACCTTTTTAAAGCATAAAACATAGATTAAAATTATAAGACAATATATTGTAATTCGATTTATTTATAATTTGGTTTTGATAATCGACGACTGTATGTCGATCCCGATTGAAAAAAAAATGCTGACGGAACGTCCCGTTAACAGCAAATGATGTTTTTAAAATCCTTGTTTTGATTACAAATTAGATTTGAATATTCAAAACCCTATATTTTGAAATGTCGGTTATCTGGATTTTAATATGGGTGAATTTTAACAAAAAGAAAATGTAGCAACCTAATACATACCTTATTGATTCTCATGTTTCAACACTGATCGAGACACTTAAAAAATACTAGGGATAGGTTATTGATGATAAATAGTTCAATAGTAAAATGGTTAATCGTACATTCAAATTTTTATCTATATAGCATAAAGAGATGTGGAACGTATAATAGTAGTAGTAGTATAATAATTATAAAGAGTTTGCCTCTTAATTTCGATAGAGCTACATTCCCCATTTTCAAAAGGTGAGTTATTTCCCCTGAAGGGAACTCTTTTACTGTGTTTAATACGCATGCGCTATAAATAAAGTCACTTCCGCGGACGTTCTTGATATGTTCATGGTGTAATGCCTCTGTCATATGGAAAAATGTTATTGTGTTTGTGAATAAAAAGAAATCTTAACTGATTCGTATTTTTTTTAATTGCCCACTCATAGTCTCTTTCTGGATTTGTATTAATCTGTATAGTACTAATATGTTTTACGGTGTGACCGTTAGTGAGGGCGGAGCCGTGAAGAGAAAATTGCTACATTTTATTGTTCAATGATAAATCAGTTGATCAGTTAAATTCTGAAATTGTCAATGCATATAGTCCTAAAGCAAAGGGTTAGCTTTATGCAGATCTATGGTCAGTGTCAGAAAATCATAACAAAGAACTCAGTTCTCTTGAGAAAAAAACTTTCCCATCTCTTACATGTACCTCATAACTTTTCTTTCAAATAATGCAAGATATTTCATCATTAGATGAATGGTTGTCTAGCCAGAGCGCTTAAAGTCCAAGAACGTCGTGGGAAAAAAGAGGGGCATGCATTGGGCCATTGGACCAGTAATGGGTTCAACATACCAGGCCAAAGAAATGTGAGACACCTAGGTCCAACTACACCTTAAACTTTTATAGTTATACAAGTAACAGTAAACTCGTACTAAAATACTAGTTATATCCAACAAATAATAATTCAAAAAAAAAAAATCAATTCATAAACTTTTTCTCAGCACCAATTCTTTTTCTTTCACTTCTTGGTTTATATGCTTATTTAACAACTGTACACTTATCTAGAAACCTCAAGTCATTTCTCAACTGTTATTACTCCCATTACATGGTTATGATGTCATCTAAAGTAAGAACAATATCATTTTCAAGACCAGGTCAGAAGGCGAACTTGGGACCCAAACTACAGACAGATGATCTACTTCCTGGATGAATCTAATCATCAGACCAACATCTGACTGAGTTACTATCACAAGGGTTGAAAATATAGAAGCATCACACCTTTTATGAGAAAAATAAATTCAAAGATTCTGAATATTTACTTCATGTTTTTAATAGATAAGCAGATTTATTAAGATTGAAAACTATATTAATATGCTTGATGTGTATTAAATTTGAGTATTTTAATGTACATATAGGTACCGGTTTGTATACATTAACAGCATGCACTGCACTTTGAATTTGTATATAACTTTGTGGATATTTTCATGCATTTATTGAAAAATGTATGTAGACTGAACAACTACCTCTCCAGACTGTACATTATACATTGTTTAACTTATTTTTTCCTGCTTTAATTTAGACTTAATATGTAATTGCAAATTGTCAAAAAAAAAAAATCTTTTTGAATTTTTTAAATGCATACAGCGTACTACCGGTATTAGATTTTTCTTTTAATACTGATCTTTATAAGAAACTGAAATTTTGTCATTTGAAAAACTTTATAAAACAAAATATTAAATTTTAAAAAATCACAACAAAAATGAGATTCAGACTTCCATAGATCTGCTAAATATTTATGTATCCATGTACAAGTAGATATTCATAAATACATGTAATTTGGATACCTTAAAAAAAGGAAAAGAAAAAAAGAAATCCACACCCTGTGAGACTTTTCACAGAGTATTTTATTTTATCACTTTTAAAAAAAAATTAAACGTTCAAAAATTATACTGTCAAAAAAAACCCCTCTATTTCTTGCTTGGTATGTATTGACAAGTATTATTCAATGGCAAATAAATAAGGATTTTCTTGTGAAAGGGGCCACAGATAGATCCGCTCCTCCATCGTGCAGACGACAGCGCCGCCTTTAGGGAAATTCTGACCAATCAAATGCCGTTTTACTTGTTAGCGCGAACTATAAATAAAACCTAAGCGTCTAAAACGAAAGTAGGAAGGGTACTAATGAATTTGATTAGTCTCGTTCAACCAGACGCTCGGCTGTCTCCGTAAACTCCGACCAGCAGAGAGTCTGGTAAAGAGTCACATAAGCGTTTGTTACCGTCAGAGGGCGCTATCTTGTTTATGTTCTGATGACCTTTTTTTGAAACGAATATTTAACATGTTTCTTCTGTTAGATTGTGAGTTTATATTGATAAACTGATCTTTAATTTTGGACATAAAACGAGTAATTACAACATCAATCGAAGAAATATGTATTCCGCAGGTAGCTGCACTACTTTCACTTTAACTTCCGGAAATAAAAAAAAAAAAAAAAAACAAGACATTTTATAAAGCACACTTACCTTTAACCCGTTGACATTACCGTAAACAATAAAATTATTCCTCTTTTTCTGCTTTAACCTTTAGACATTTAACTTTTAAAACTTTAAGTTATTTTTCTGTCGATTTACCATGTATTTGTTTAAATTATGGAGGTGTGTTCTTTTCAGCCAATCAAAAACTTTACCAGAATTTTGGTAAGCCTCGTTTTGGCGTTACAAACGATATTACGTATCTTTACCAGACCCTCTGGGTGGTCGGAGATTTACGGAGACAGCCGAGGGTCTGGTTGAACGAGACTAGAATTTGATTTGAAGTTAAAAAGAATCACTACACATTATCCTTGGGTTAAATGTTTTTTACTTTGATGAGTCTCATCAACAACGAGAATTTGCGCGTGGATAAAATCGACGCCATTTTAGCGACGACGCCATATTGGCGACAAGAATCTCAGTTCCATAGGTATTGTAAATGACATATAGTTTACAATAGATTTCTTTTATTTTTCATATACATACGTGTTACCTATAGGGAGAGCTTCGCTCTCACGGGCCCTTCGGGCCCGTGAGAGGGCTCCGCCCTCTATAATAAGGTGCTGTGTGACCCCCCCCCCTTACAAAAAAAAAAAAACGAAACAAATTACTGATAAAATGCTGATACATATTCGAATAGGCCTATTAAAAAAAAAAAAAAAAAAAAAAAAAAAACAAAAGCTAATTTTCGGTAGTGGATGTTCTGCAGACGGATCATCATTATTTACAAAATGTGCGGAACAAATTTTTAGTTATAAAGTTTTTAAGAATTAATCTAGCCTGCTGCAGCCATATTTTCTTTGTATCTCTAGGAATTTTTTGGAGACTGATGACATGTCCATCTACAGTTTTACCTCTGACATTGCTGCATATACAGCAGTAGTTCGTCTTCCGCGACCGATACCAAGAAACTGCGTTTTTGCTCGATTTTATGTCATACTATAGAACTTTTACTTACAAGAACACATTTGGTGACAATTAAAGGCCTATTTCATTTGAATTAACCGTGTTTCTAGAATTTTTTATTTGTAAAATAATTGATTCATTGTATAGTATTAAAACTTTGAATGGAATTCTAAATGAATAATTTAATCTTATGTGCTCATGGAACGAAGAAAGACTAATTAAAATAGCATCGACCTGAATTCGTGTTACATATGTCGTATAAAGTCTAAGCTGCATTTAATCAAAGTTTTAGTGTAGGATCTAAGCATATGTACATGTATATTCCCGAGTAAAATACACATTTTGTTTTAGATCAGAGAATTGAGAGGAGAAACACGAAATTGATACAATAATTTCCTAGTGTATTTCTCGTTAATTAACGGAAAACATTCTTTTCTCAAGTGTTATTTATTTTTTTAAAGTGTGTAAAAGAGAGAGAGAGAGAGAGAGAGAGAGAGAGAGAGAGACCCCGTGTTACTGACATACATGTACATCTGTGAAAAAATATATGTACAGTAATTTTATTGAATTCACAATTAATAATTCTAATAATTTTTAATTTTCACAACTATGGTTCATATTCAACTGATCAACCCATTTGCACATTCGTTCTCTGTACCTTTACGCACGGGGGGGGGGGTCAAGGGGCTTAGCCCCAGCCCCACTTTTTCCCAATATTACTTTTTCTATTGAAAATTTTCATTGATAGACAGGTTGCCACCCCCCCCCACACACACACACACACAGTTTATACTACGGTAAAGTTATATAAGGGAAAAGTAGTATTGTATGCCAAGGAACTGGTACTGAAATAAGTAGCTTTTTCAACTTTGGGCAAGGTTTTTCTTCGCTTGTCAACTTTTCCAGGTAAGAAAAAAAATATTTCTTTGGCTACCCCCCCCCCCTTTTAAAGACGATGCTACATGCCTGGCTAATTCGTATAGCTTTCTAGAAAGGGGGGGGGGGCTAACAGACCCTTTATAAAATAATTTATTATCTAAAAAAATGCAAACCATTTCCTTCTTTTAAAATTTTTAAATACAGCGTGTAAGTTGATCACTATTTTGTTGAATTATCGTATTGCGTAGTCCGCGGAAGTTAGGCTAGTGTAGAAGAGTTCCGATTTTGAGGGGAGATAACTCACTTTTGAAAATGGGGAATAGTTTGTACCTTGATTACAATTAAAGAAACCACAACATTTGTTTTATAATTACGTGAAATTTACATATCATTTTATTTTTAAAGTTAACATTTCAAATGATATATATTCCAGTCTGAATTTAAAAGAGCGAGTTTCATAATAATGTTTTTTCCGTATAGAAAAAAAGAATTCTTTCTCTGGCAGGTCTCCTCACAAAAGCTCTTTACAGGGAGTAGACCACTTAGCCATTATGATCTTATTGCTGTAAGACCATAACGTGTTTACGGACGTTTGTTTGAATGATGTCTGAATACTACAGTATTGCTTTGGCTAGATGACAAAATATGCTAAAATGTAGTAGCTATCTTATAGTTTCTGTACTCCTTCATAGCTCGCAGTTTTAGGTTTTGGTATCGTCCCATTTGTTTAGGTCTGTAAGTGATTATAGACATGTCATGTTGTAAATTTTGAATTTACCGGGTGGCAGTAAATGCAAAATGTATTTATTTTTTTTTTTACTGCCACCCGGTACATTAAAAATTTACAACATGACAGACAGCTTAATTTAACTTAGAAACTAAATACTATGAGGCTTCATCCGCCAGATGTCTCTCCATTTCAAGTTTTTCTCTGTTGTTGCCTAATTGTCTATGTGCGCCTTGGTCTCCATTTTCTGCCTTTACCCATTTAACATTTTTCTGTGTTGTACGTCAAACCATTTTCTAACATTTATTGGGGTTTCCTTTCCATTACAGATGGCATCATTAATTTGAATTTCTTTGTGTCTTTTTCCTTTCACCATAATTAAGCTTCTTGATTTCTGTGGTTAAAACTTCATTCTTGCCCAGCTTACTGTGCCATCAAAAGTCTATCGATTTGTATTTAAAAAACAACCTTCAGTCAGCATTCGACTTAATGATAGTTTTCGTCACAAGTCATTGTTTCTACCTAATGATAGATTTCATAACAGGTTATTGTTTCGACCCAATGATAGATTTCCTAACAAGATATTGTATCGAATATGGAATCTGTGCCATGTTGACTTTAAATGAGACTGTTGTATCCTTGTTTCATTAACTTATTTGTCGAAAGCCCCCCTCCCCTTTTAATTGTTCGTACATGTAGCGTGCTCTTATATGTATCGAATCAACTGAGACTGTCACACTGGTGATAGCTTAATAACCTATTTTTTAACGTTTTTATTTCATGACCCTTGAGGTTGGGCAAGGTTACAAGATAGGGGTAAGGAATTAACTATGAAAGTCTTGAGAACAGCAAACCCATTGTAAGTCGTATTAGTACAGAAACATCCTAAGGTAGTTTAGTTTTAAGTTTTTTTTTACAAATCCTGACCCTGCGAGGGCAGGATGAAGTCTCAACAGAATATTAAAGTTTTAGAAAGGAATATGTAAGGAATATATTTAAAAAAAATTTCTTCTTAAGAAAAGCTCAGACACACATTATATTAATACAGAAGCATATCACGTAGTGCAGATTCAATTTTGTTCAAATCATGACCCCTGGGGAATTAAGGACAGAGTCAATACAGAGTAGAAAGATGAACAATTTCTTTTTTACATAGGAATATAATCAAGAATTATCTTCGATTTTTACTTTTTGAGAAAGTCTAAGCAAAATAAATCATATTTATACAGAGGTGTCCTCAGGTAGTGTAGCAACAGTGGGAAAATCAAAGTATATGCAAAGCAATAAATACTAGTAAAAAAAAACCCTTAAAATAATCTAGTAAAACTTTGTTTACATATATTACTACGTACGGAAGCTTCCTCTGGTAGTATAGATTGAAGTTTGTTCAAATCATGATCACCCGGTGTAGTGATGGGCCGTATGTGTTCAATATTTTACGAAACATATTATAAAAAATCTGCTATTGAAATAAAACCCAGAAGGGTCATAGTTACGCAGGTGAGCATTGTGGCCTATGTGCCTCGTTATTTGTACTACACAAGGTAAAAATTTCAGGAAGCGGACGTATACTTTTCAATCCCAGTTAAGGTTCGACTCCATCGATTATGTAGTGAAACACATTTTCTCTTTATTGCAATCTAATTAAAATTAGATCTTTGATCCGCTCCAGTTTGATCGCTACACAAAGTAGCGATCAAACTGGAGCGGATCAAAGATTTAATTTTAATTAGATTGCTCTTTATAGTTAATATGTTTAGCAGACAAATTAGTATAATTCTCAGTCAACCTTGGACTTTCAGTAAGGCGTAGTATTCTCGACGTTACCTAATTATTAGCATCTGAAATTTACACAGCCTTTCATTCACGGTTAAAATATACATTCCGGCGTATGTCAACGAGTGTAGAAATGATTCAATTATAGTGTTGATGTTATCAGTTTCTTAACCAATGAGAATCTAGATTCGCCATTTGAGAGAGACGAAGTGTCGAGAAAGTCACACCCTCCTGAAAGTCCAAGGTCAATTGAGAATTGTATTAAATACACACTTCCTCAAAGATTGGAAAAATCATGGCTCAAAAGTATGGGGTTCTAGTGTTAGGGTGGGGCTCTATTGGTCATTTATGGAAAATGCATATGTACTTTGAAAATGTTCCTCTCTGTTTTTAGTGATTCAGGGTCTCTCTAGTAATAGGTAGTTATGGCTATTTTGTCCATATCCATATACTGTAGGCATGGTAGATGTGCATTTAATTTCGTTTTGGATTAAATTAAGTAACTAGTATTTTCGTGTCTGATATAATAATATAAATTAAATCCAACGGGAATTATTCTATTTCAAAAACTTATTTATTAATCCTTCAGAGACCATTGTCAATTATTAAATAAAAAAATAGCATGTTGAAATGAGTACCACGTGTTGAAATAGTCAGAAATACTATATTTTTACTAAGAGACTTAATGCACAATATCTTTACATCAATAATTCTAAAAACAAACGTCATGGTCACCATCTGGTTTGTAAACATAGGTGATTGGTGATTAGTAATCTATTCAATAAATGAAGCAAGAAATAAACAAACATGTAAAAGAGGGAGAACCTTTCACAAGTGGATAGAAATAATCTCAGTAATAAACATAAAAATTGTGTATTATGCAATTTAAATATTGATGCAACAATTAATACTATTAAACTTATTATATGCCTGTCCAATGTGGATAAAAATAATCCATATAATCTGAGCTGAACTGTGCGCGAAGCCCCGAACCCTCCTTTGCCGGCCATTTGAAGTAAGTCACAGTTCCATTGTTGAGCCAGCCTGCCCACCAACTAAAAGAACCTACAGATGATATCATGTGATCGCAAGACGCCATTAAAGCTAAATCTACTTCCGCTGAATTCCCGGAAATGAACTCAACCTTGTCGTTCTTAGGAAAATTTGCTTTAGACCACGAAAGATCATTAGAACAAACGATAAAAATGGGACTAGAATAACTGGTAAAGAGCTGTACTGCTTTCGCGAAGTATTCCTTTGTTGCAACTAAATAACCAAAGCCATGGTTGACCATGTCTCCGCGTCGTACATGAACAGCAATCAAAGTTACGTTTTCTCGAGATGTGTTAAACTTCTTTAATATTCCTTTTATAATATTATTTGCGCTCGTCTGAAGATGAACCCTAAATTTTAGCTGTTCTCGTAGTTCTTCTGCCGCATCTTGAAAATACTTCCACGACTGTAAATAATTCCCAACTCGATACGTTGCATCCGGCTTGAAATTCGCTACATTTTTATCATAGGAACATGCACGCCCTTCCCCTCTGAATTTTGCTTTTGCACATTCGTGTCTATTTTTGCTGATATGAAGATGTTTACTGTTTTTCAATTCAAACAACCGGTATATGAGATCATTTTCTGCTACAACAAATTTCAGATCCTTAGAGGCAGCGATTCCAAAGCCGGAAGCAAACTGAAATAAATTATTTCCAATTCTCCCCATAAATGTAGGACAGACATAAAAATTGGACGGCGCATGCGTTGTAGGTGAGATCGATGTCTTGGAAACTATAGTCTTGGTAGAGGTCACTGTACTTTTGTTAGTGGTCGTTGTACTCCTGGTGCTACTGACAGTAGTCACTGTGTTTTTGTTAGTGGTCGTTGTACTTCTGGCAGTAGTCACTGTCTTTTTGACAATGGAAGACGGCTTTGAAACTGTCGTGAAGGCAGTTTTAGTATTTCTTGTCGCAGGTGAGATGCCAGTTTTCGAAGTGAAAGCTGGGGAAGATGGAGGAGACGGAACTGTTTTGTTTTTGACTGATAATGCTGTGTTTGAGGTCGCACCAGGTGCGGACGTTTGAGATATGTTGATTTCTATGTTTTTGGGGGGCGGATCTCGGAAGTAATTTTGTACCATGACGTTGTCCGATGATACCTTGTTGCTTTGTATAATAACCTTCAAAATCTTCATAGGTTTAAGGTGGTCGGGTCCAAATTTCTGATTCACCGTCATAAGGGTACCGAAAGCTACCACTGTTGCAAAGAAACTTGCAGCAATACATGCCGAATCTAGAAAAAAATATATAAATACAAGGTGACTATACTTTTTTTTTTATTTTCAAAGTTTATTCATAAAAGATACCTAAAAAGTTACAATCTTTACATTTTAAAATAATATTATTGATATGATATGATTTTAAGGATTTTTTGAAATTTAAATATTTGCATTGCTAAATATTTTCGACTTTTAATCAGTTGATATATGAACTTACATCGTTTTACGTTCATGGAAGAAGTTGGACGTCTTTCTGCATATCATTGCGACTGATCAGAATATCATCTATCTGAAAAGCAAAAGCAGTCATATAATAGGGTACATGCGCGGATCTAGAGGGGGGTAGGGGGGGTCAGGACCCCCCTGGAATTCCCAAGGTTATTAAATTTATATACAAAAGCAAGAAAAAAAGTTAACTTGGACCCCCCTCGGAAAACGCATACCCCCCTGGTAAACTTGAACTTGTATTAAAGTGGTATGAAAAGTTAAAGATTTGAAGCATTAAAAGTCATCGCCTACCCCCCTCCCCACGAAAAAAGGATTTTGGATGTTTGGGCGAGTTTACGTTTTTTTTTTTTTTTTTTTTTTTTTTTTTTTGCTTGTCAAGAAATTTCTGGGTTGAAAAATTTTTTTTGGACTGGGGTGGACCCCCCTGGGAAAAATTTCTGGATCCGCGCCTGGGGTAGGAGAAACATTGTGTACAAGTATACGTCAAAGAACACGTGATGATAACTCATGTTTTAATGACTAGTATCCTAAGATATTTATACCCATGTTTTTACATGCAAGTTACTACAGTATATAAAAAGGTATACCTACTACTGGCGGATTTAAAGGGGGGGGGGAGGGACGCACCCCCGCTAAAATTTTCAAAGTATGAATTGATATGACTAATATTAATAATGCCATATTTTGGTACATAACTAACCAATACCACTATTATTGTGCCTGGGTTTACTCTTTTAAGTACACGAAAACCCAGGAACTGCCAGGGGCTTCGCCCCCCTGGGCCCCCACCATTCAAAGTATGATATGACTAATATTAATAATGCCGTACTTTGGTACATAACTAACCAATACCACTGTAAGTAAGTAAATCGTTCATTGTAGTGGCATGTGTTATAAACTTATAATACATCATAGTGACAAACATTCAATGCAATTAATATTCAAACACCCGGCCATTCGGATCTATATGCCACTTTGAACAAAAATAAAAAAAATAAACAATATTATTTTGCCTGGTTTTACTCTTAAAATACTAGTACACGAAAACCTAGGAGCTTCCGGGGGCTTGGGCCCACTTGGGGCCTTAAGGCGGGCCCCAGACCCACTGCCTAAACAAAGTTATCCACGCTCCCCCTAATCACAAATCCTGTATCCGCCCATGCCTACATACCTTTATTCCAACATATCACAACGTCACAAAAGCATCAAAATCATGGAAGTTAAAAAAAAAAAACATAAAAATTGCATAAAGTTACATGTACATGTTTTGTTTTTTTTTTCAAAAATGCTTTATCACTTGCTGATGAAAATTAAAATTATCATGTCTTTACATGTACACTCTTATCAACTATTATTAAAACAATGATATACCCCTTATATAGCATCTTCCCAAGTCAAGAGTTTCTGATCCGCTCCGCTCCACATAAACCCTTGACTGAATAGCCCAAGTTTGATGGGGTTTACTGCCACGCCATCTAGTGAGATAACATATATTGAACTCTAATGACCTCTGCTATTGGCCAATCAGAGTAAACGAATTCAACAGAGAATTCGAGATAATATTGAAAGTTGGTAATAAATTCAATAAAATTCAACTAAAAATCTTAGACAAACCTTTAACTGGGCTATTTAATGATAAAGACGTTATCCTTGGGGCTAAAACTGGCTTGTTTTTCTATTTACAATTTAGTTTAAGTTTAAATAAAACAATGATTTTGATTGGTTCATGCAGACTTGCATGAGGCCAATCAGAGAACGCATTTCTAACCCCGTCAAACTTAGCCTATTCGGTCAAGGGTTTATGTGGAGCGGAGCATATCAGAAACTCTTGACTTGGGAAGATGCTTATATAGCTGCAGAACTGTAGCTCTCCGAAAGAATATATTGACAGACCAGAGTCTGTTATCAATCTGGTCATCAATCCCAATTTTTTTTTCAGACCAGCGAGCTACAGATCTGCAGCTACCCCTTAGAGCACCCCTTATTTGAAGAAAATAGGCAGGATTCGAAGATCCCGGAAAAAAGTCAATCCCCTTCCCGAGTTTCTACAAAGTAGCCGTGGATCTGTAGCTCGCTGGTCTGGAAAAAAAATGGGATGGACGAGGATTCGAGATCCAGTTCAATTTTTTCACACAAGAGAGCTACGTATCTGCAGCAATCATCTTATAGATATAGTTTTCCCATTAAGTATTATAGATATCTTAGAAAATATTTTTGTTTTAACGAATTCGATCAGCATGTAGGTAGCCTCTCTGCCCACCTACCCACCCCCAGCTCCATCCGCTTTCTACATGTCTGCATGTATTATAATATTTAGAGTATGTTCTATTAATAAAAGATGATAAGGAATCAAAATTATACAATTTAAAGCAAGTTAAAATCTATTGATTTAAGTCGATATTTTTAGATTGTTCATATTTATACATTGTACGAACAATTAACATTCGCTCTGCTTCTATAGACAACTCTTGCGATGAAAATCATTACATCTCCTTCATTTTCACACTCAACAACTATTTCTTTCGGGTGTGGGGTGCTCAACTTCCTTGAATAATTTACCTCCTTTTTTTGGACATAAAAATGCAAATTCACTAAATACAAATAACTCTATTTTACAAAGCAGAGGGTGTTTCCATTTCGTAAAGATCCATCAATTTTAATTATTTATTTAGTAAAGTTGTAATCTAAACACCTAACGTTAGTTTGTAGGGAATATGTTTGTTGATTACGCGGTTACAAATGCTACGACAACGTGGAGCAAATGTTTATTTAAATCCCAGTCTGCTTTATACTGTTATACAATGTAAACCACGAAGCATGAATAAGGAAGTGCACACTTTAAAACACACAGAAAGTAATACGACCCTCACAGCACAAATAAAAATGTACTCTGAGTGTAGTCAAGTAAACCATGTACTTACAGGTAATGGAAAAAGTTTAGACAAGGTATTACTTCATTAAGACGAACAAGCATGTAAAACCTTAACTGATTTAAGGTTAGGCCTAAAAGTTTTGTTTAGAAACCCAAATAAATTTTATTCCTGAAAAAAATCCACTATTTCGAAATCTATATTCTGATTTAGTTTTAAAAAACTGACCAAAAGAGGTAAATTTCTGTTGTTACTTACAGGAAAGTAGGTCACTGTCCATTTCTACCTCACCCGAGGGAAGTCCAATTGTTTAATGACCATTCAATAGATACTGATTCAATCAGCGTGTCAATATTTGTGGTATGTAAATTGACACGCATGACTTACCAAGCGAGCTAAATACCGGGCGGGTGTGTGGCCGGAATCACTTAATGTCGATTTAAAACGTTTACACGACATGCGAAGTGCGACTGAGAAATCCCTTTTGTTTATACGCGACAAAAGAAATCTGTATCGGGTAATTTCTTAAGAGATTTATTTGCAAACAATAAACTAAAACTGATACTAGGTCCTACCTCATAATGAATGAAATTTTTACCCATACAGTACCGACCAGACCCAACCTGACACAAAGCAGTCCCAGAGCAGTCCCTGGGACTGCTTTCTGGGACTGCTAAAGCAGTCCCACAGCGGTCCCATAGCAGTCCCACAGCGCTCCCAGAGCAGTCCCACAGCAGTCCCAGAGCGGTCCCAGCAGTCCCAGCGGTCCCAGAGAGCGGTCCCAGAGAGCAGTCCCAGCAGTCCCAGAGGGCGGGGTTTATTAATATGATGGGCGGAGCTTACTCAGAAATGAGATTTCCAATAAACAATGGAACTATAAAAGGCTGTAGAAATTGATTCTGTGTAGTATGCCTGGAATCCTTACATGCGATGAACATTTAGGAACAGTACGCACATTGAAACAAATTGAAATAATATTAGTTGAAGGAAGAAGCCTTCACACGTACATGTATAAAATTAAACTGAATATGAATATTACACCAGAGCAGTCCCAAATTTAAATTTATAAAAATTAAAAATTTATTTAGTTATTTATTAATAATAATTAATCACAATCATTTGGTATATTAATAATTCGATTTCTTTATTTTCTGTGATTGATACTGTTTTCCATATTTATTTTTTCTTCAGAAAATTAAACGTGAATTATTTATTTTCCACCAGAATTAGCTTTATTAAATAGATCTTATCGTTGAATGGCCAATTTCAATACTACCAGGATACTCTAATAAATTTTCTTAAGTATTGGGGCTTTAAAAAAATTCTTTGTTAATTTTGCCAAGTATAATTTTTCAGTCATTTTTACTGACATGTAAATCTATTTATTTAAAATTACTCTATTTCTGTACTACTATGCTTTAAGTTTTAAGTGATTTATTTGTAAATGTTAGAGTGCACATCTGTAAATCACCAGAATGGAACCCTCAGATTATGTTCAAAATTAATTAATCCTGAAAGAAATTCATACATATTTCATTTATCAATTTTATTTTTGCTTTACATAGATTGAAATTAGGGTCATTGTTGACCAGCGTGTTCAATGATGTGAAACGTTGACATGTATACACAAATAACATGCATTGATTTTCTGCCCAAAGGCGATTGAAACCGCGAGTGTTGGTACCATTTTTATACACATTAATCGGCCAGGCAAACAGAAGCAAAACACAAAAATAAATAAATCACAATTCCCGGTATTTTCAACTGTTTATTTCTAAAATTAATGTACTCTTTTAATAACTTGTTCATAAATTTAAAACTACCGGTAATTTATTCATAATTTCCCCAGTGATTATCCACATTGTATATGTAACGGGAAAATGGTAGCATTAATTTATTAATTTTATTTTATGGTCATTTAGTAAAGTGTGAGGTTTTCTATTTGAGGGTTAAAACGTGTTCCTTTTTCTATTAAAAAATCTTATATCTAACTGTAATTATTATTTTCAAATAGTTCCAATGCAAAATTTTAGTATTTAATTTTACAGTTAAAACCCCCTTAATAAAAGGCCTACATGTTGAAATTTTTCTAATAAACCTTATCTTACATTTAGAGAAAAAAAATTAATCTACTCCTGACTTCCTTATTTTACCACTTTATTTAAAAAAAATGTGATTCTAAACTACATTTGTGTAAATATACAGTCTGAGTAAATATTAATTAACTAAAATAATTACTACATATTAAAAGATTGTAAGAAATCCTTGCTTTTTAAACAGTTTTAACTCATCTCTGCTGCAAGTAAACAAAATAACAGGGGGCCTGCAAATTCAGAATACACAAGGGGGCGGAGCTAACATGTCACTCAGAACCTTTTTTCACACATGAGTGAACAAAGCAGTCCCAGAAAGCAGTCCCAGGGAGAGCTGGGACTGCTGGGACTGCTGGGTCTGCTTTTTAGAGCAGTCCCAGAGCAGTCCCATAGCAGTCCCATAGCGGTCCCACAGCGGTCCCAGAGCAGTCCCACAGCAGTCCCAGAGCGGTCCCAAAGCAGTCCCGGGGACTGCTTTCTGGGACTGCTTGGGTGTCAGGTTGGGTCTGGTCGGTACTGTACTGATAGATGAAGGATATGGAAATAACGAACAGTATTCAATCTCAACGTCCATTAAACAAATATACAAAATAAGAGCAGAGCAAACACGGACCTCCGAAACATCAGAGGTGGGATCAGGTGCCATGGAGGAGTGAGCATCCCCTGCCGACCGGTCACACCCGCCGTGTGCTCGTTGTCATAATCAGGAAAAAACGGAAAAAATCCGTGGTCAATTCAGTGTATAAATAATGGACTAACAATTGGTATGAAAAACGTCAGTCAGCATTTCATTCAATGATAAATTGTATTTGCTGACAAGGTCATTGTATCGACCATAGAATTTACGAAATGATGACTTTAAACGAGACTGTTGATATTAAAACTCCGATCGCTGGCTAGCAAAGGTGATTTCCCCTGCACATACTAGAAATCATTAAATTATCAAACTAGCAAAGGCAACATTCAGATCCAAAAAAAAAAAATATTTAAAAAAGAAGATAAATGATGGCACCTACCTCCATCATGTTATGACGTCATGATGATGACTTCAACAAAGGGAGAACACAAGCTATTAAATAAGGGGATCCGATATGTACATGTATTTATAAGTATACTTTCATGATTAATCTAACCGACAGTTCAGTTCATAATAAAGAGAACAATTGAAATGAAATCAAACGACCTCAGTCTAACATCAGTATTAACCATGGATTGTTATAGCAACTTTCTGTGCCCTAGCCTACATCAGTACATGCAAGACAAAACTAGGCCTATATAGATCTCTATTGTCAACATGTGAGATTTTCAGAAGGAAATAAACGTGCTGAGGACCGTCCTTGTATCTCAGACTATGTAACTCTGGCAATATACAAGGATACAAAAAATCCAGGAAATCCGTAATCTTTGCCAATTACATGTAATTGTATATTCATTAAATGTTAAATTGAACATTTTGATCTATATTTCGATAAAAAGAATGGTCAGATTAGGTATTAAACTACTATTAAGTAAAATGTACATAGTTATATAAACTACAGGGTAATTATAATATGTTTCCCTATAAAGCATGATAAAGCACACAGCCTTGGCGTTAGCTTCCTTCCGCCAGCAAAGAAGGACTTGTTTTAAATCGGATTCTGTTTCTCTGTTATGTACTTTTATACAAGTTTGTATTAATAATACATGTAATATTCACTAGCAGTATACCATCTTCCCAAGTCAAGAGTTTCTGATATCCTCCGCTCCACATAAACCCTTGACTGAATAGCCCAAGTTTGATGGGGTTTACTGCCACGCCATCTAGTGAGATAACATATATTGAACTCTAATGACCTCTGCTATTGGCCAATCAGAGTAAACGAATTCAACAGAGAATTCGAGATAATATTGAAAGTTGGTAATAAATTCAATAAAATTCAACTAAAAATCTTAGACAAACCTTTAAAGCCATATATGGCGTAACTGATCAAAAAAATATATTTTTGAAAAATACAAAATTAAGTAAAGAAATATAGTTAATACATTTAAATTAAAGCTTTTCATACAATTCTGAACACGGAGAACACCTCGTTTCATCTAATAATACAATTTTATCTTCTCTGTAATGTGTTATTTAAATCTTTTGTATTTTCTTCCGAGTCGGAGAAAATTCCGAGAATCCAAATTAAATTGTGATATCTTTATAACGCAATTGACTTAGATTTTGTAATTTACGGAAAAGTTCTATCTTTATTTAAAGTAATGATACAAATAATAAGTTCTTATAATTTTATTCTAATAATTTTCATTGTACATACGCCGTATATGGCTTTAACTGGGCTATTTAATGATAAAGACGTTATCCTTGGGGCTAAAACTGGCTTGTTTTTCTATTTACAATTTAGTTTAAGTTTAAATAAAACAATGATTTTGATTGGTTCATGCAGACTTGCATGAGGCCAATCAGAGAACGCATTTCTAACCCCGTCAAACTTAGCCTATTCGGTCAAGGGTTTATGTGGAGCGGAGCGGATCAGAAACTCTTGACTTGGGAAGATGGCAGTATACCGGCTGCCGATCTTTGTATCCCTAGATTATCAAATGCACGACCTATGAACAAAATTCAGATCTCTGATGGTGTGCGGAAGTCTAATGCGGAAAGCGAGAAAAACTATAAAATAAATTCACACAACAAAACAACATGCTGCACAGTGCCGGGCGGATCCAGAGGGGAGAGCGAGGAGGGGGTTGCAACTTTGCATAAAAGAGAGCGAAAGAAAAGTCAATTTTTGTTGTGTTTTACTATAGAAACTGAAGGAATTCGATTGTGAAAACAAAATACCCCCCTTTTTTTTTTTTACAAAATGGGATTTTCGGGTTCGGAGATTTATTTTAAAATTCTTTCTATGTCAAAAACTTATCAGTTAGGTCATCCATAATTTTTTCCCCGGTCCTCCCACCTTTAAAAATGATACTAAATCTCTGTATCCTAATAAGTTGCTTAAGTATATATAAACTTGCGTTATAACAACGCCTTTCCTTTTCAGCCCCCACCCCCCCCCCCCTCTTTTTATAAAAAAAAAATTTCTGGATCCGCGCCTGCGGCCTAGGTTTTATTTTCCGGCTATATCATAAATGTAGCTAGTATTTTACAACTTTTATATGTGCTATAAATTGTCATTGATAGAGGTAATGTAAACATGGAAGGTAATAAAAGCTAGCAATTCAATATCCTGATCCAACTGCCATATTAAAGGACATTTTAAAATCCACTGCGCAGCTTATATTTAATACATGATTGTTGATACATAAATCTTATGCTACCAGTCCAACAAAATATATATACTTTTTGTAATAATATGATTACATGTACATGTCCCTTTTTGCTATTATCCGCCTGGTCATTGCAGTATAAAGGAGCATGGTATTTTTTAAATTTTTTTCTTTCATCATATTGTATTATTATTATTATATTGTATGTAATGCTTACATGTATATTTCACTGTGAACTATACCAGTATTTCAAATATGAAAACTTTTACAAGTGAGGATCAAGTCAATTTTGCATAGTTATAATCATGATTATATTGTTTGTTTCTTAATTGTATATGCCCCCAGAGGGCCCTTGAGTGGTGAATAAATATACCTGGTAAATAAATATAGCTAAACATAAATCAGGAAAAAACAGAGGATCAGTTATTAGCAACAAAATGCACGTAATTATCTGTTTACATAAATGGATTTTCATTTTCATTTCAGAATTCAGATCAGAACTCCCTATTACATTCAATAAATTAAATATATATAATTCCGATTCTTACCTTACGAGAAGACAGAAATCCTCATTATTGACCGGGTGGTGGTGGGGGTGTCACTCATTGGAAGGAGAGGATCTCATCGCGGATGAAGATGTTGAAAGCGTTGTACAGTGAGGAGTGTCAACACAACACATGCACACCCCTTCGATTTCTCGTCAATGACAGGTATATTGTACATCAGTTCCGCGGATTCATTGATCCTGTAACATATGTTTATACCTATTGTCTTATGGGCAAGTTTACATGAATAACGGACTACATATTTAGAGCTATATTTTAGACTCGATAATAGAGAATAACGAATCACGGCGCCGGGTAAAGCATTAACAGAATCAAGCACACGGAGATGCTCAAATCAATATATGTACCTGAGGATATACCCACAATGGGAAATTGATTTTTTATACATTAATGCTTACCAATAGTCTGTGTGCAGTTAATGCATGAGAAGTGTAGAATAAAATTACTCTTTACAATATACATGTGTCTTACCTAGGCATATTATTAACAAGACTGCCGTCTGAAGTACACCTGCATTTTTATAGGTATAAGGTGGATGTACTTGTCACAGTTTGTGAAAGGTTTTCATATTACAGGCAATCTAAACACGAAAAGGGGAGGGTAGGCCGAGTGAAGTCTGTTTGCTATAGTTTTTATGAGTAAATTTTCATGTTGATGCTGCTTCCCCTTCCAAGCATTTGTTGCTTTAAGGTTAAACACTGGCAAATTCCACTATTTTATTAAAAAGGATACCCCCTCCCCCAAATGAAAGAAGATTTTTTTAAAGGTGTGTGAGGATGGATGTGTGCGCGTGTTAAGTTTCGACTGTTTATAAAGGTATAAAACCCAAATCGATCTTTAGAATTACATCTGTATATATCTTTTTGTATTGACAGTCAGTTCTCAACATTGAAATTGTGATTTACCGACACTTGAATGACCTTATTGAAAAGGGTCCCCATTCCCCAGGCAATCGTGTTGACAGCGGGCGACTTTTCTTTCACTAAATAAGTTATTCAGGGTCTGTCCCCAGCATCACGAAATATCTTTAGAAAAAAAATGCATGTGTATATACCTGCACATTCTTCCGATATGAAATGGAAGCAAATCAATCCAAAATAATTTTTCTTTTCAATATTGCATCAACAAATTGCTTTTTACCGGTAATTTTAGAATTTCAGTTCATATTCTATAAATATTCTACAGATGATTGAACTTTGGACGTGTCTAATTTTTCTGATGACCGGAGGGCTTTATCTGAAGTTGTACTACATCCACGTACTCAACAACAAAATAGAATAGAATTTATAATCAAATCAGGGCCCAATGGGCATAAACATATAACATATAATTATAATTACAGATAAACACGATAAAGCAGTAAACAGAATACATCATGTTATTGATACTATATAAGCTATCAAAACCAGAAGTTCAGTCACCTCTGTGTTGGTATATCAATTAAAACCCAACTACGTTTGAAGAACTACAAACGACTGATTTGTTCTGCCTATCTAATGTCAAATTTCAAACACTAATATATTTGAATGATATTTCATATTTATACACCAACCTATAGTGTACATACATATGCTAATAAGGAAAAAGAAGGAGAAGTATAACTCTATTATAAGTTTGACGTATTTTCACTACCCACCGACCGCATTTTTACAGATATCCCATAGGCGTCGGAACCGGGGGACTGGGGGGGGGGGGGCTTAGCCCCCCTTTTTTTGCAAATATATACATAATATAGGCATTGAAAATTGGGTTTACCTTTTTTTTGTTGGTTTAGCCCCCCCCCCCCCAAACACATTTCAAAGGTTAAGGTCAAATAAAGTGTATAAATGAATGGTGACGGTAAATTCAAAATTTACTGCATACAGGGGCGTAGTATCCGGGGGGGCCAGGGGGGGCCTGGCCCCCCACTTTTTTTCCCAACCTTACTTACACTATAGGAAATGTTAATTCAAAGCCTGTTTGGCCCCCCACTTTTAGAAATGTACCGAAAATGTAGTATAAGAATTGGTACTAAAAGTAGTTGACACTGAAAAAAATTTTACCTACCCCCCCCCCCCCCCCAAATAGACTTTTCCCTTTTTTTTTTTTTTTTTTGCTTCTCAACTTTTTCAGGTAAGTAAAAAATTTTTTTCTCTGCCTGGCCCCCCCACTTTCAAAAACGATGCTACGCCACTGGCATAAAAATAGTACATGTATTGAATGTGATGTAGAAATACACAAATCATGTAAAAAAGTGTTTTTCTAAATAAAACAGATTTTTTTAACACGAGAGACTACACAGTACCGTAACTTTTCTAAGATGAACATGCACTCCTTGGTTATTTTTTTCTGCAGACCCTGTCAGTAAATAAGACCGTCCAAGAGGTATATATGTTATTACCCTTATATATAAATGAACAAACTGTTAACAGTACAGTCTGTACTGACTCATTCAGTAAGAGAAAAGCTTTGAGAATTTCAGTAGTACAACTGTACAACGGTCGATAGAAAAACCACTAAGAATCTGGTAAAACAAAGACGGTTTATTCATATGTACATATATATACATGTACAAGAGTACAAATGTTATTAACATCTTCTTTTTTTTTCATTTTTCTAATGTACCCCGACTTAATTAATCAAAACACCGCCAGAAATCACAGTTAATTTTCATAATTCATGGAGTAGCCCCCATTGGAGTTTATAAAAATTTGGATATCGTTAAATGGTGGGAAATTTTAACCCTATACGTGTTGCGTGTTCCCCGCCACTGCTCCAATATCTTTCTTATAAATAAAGCCGAGTCTTTCCTGTCAATGGAAACACAAGTCTTCTTGATCCCCAGATTGACATGCTGTATATGAAGGTTTAAGATAAATTAACCCCGAGATACTGAAGGTCTAGTCTGATTGGCTGACGTCACGATACACTGCTGCTTTTCTTTTTATCAAACATGGACATAAGCAACTCCTTCCTGCTGTCCCCGGCTTGGAACAGTCTCATTTTGAGGGAGGGTTTACCAGGGGTGGGGATAGATGACTCGTCACCAACACTCAGTACGTCTATAAAATTATAAAACTTACAACTGTGAAGCACAAACATGGAATTATAGGGTGAGCAAAGATATTTACCAAATAGGTCTATGGGCCATCGAGCATACCAGCCATCACGTACACAATAAAGTGCATATACGCGAAATCTTACTGAAAATCAATTAGTAATTTTTTAGTGAAAAAAAATGTTTGTCATAAGGAAAGGGATATAAATTGAATAATCTCTTTTTTTAATCTATGATCTTTTAAGCAATATTTAATGTTTAAGGAGTAGTCAAGTATTGACCGATTTTTCTCTCTTCTTTTTTTTCTAGAGATTTAGAAGATTTACCATTATCACAAAGGCTGTCGGTGGCCTTGAGAAAATCAGGAAGATTGACGGGGTTAAAGTTACAAGTTTTCTTGTGGGATGCTAGTAACTGAAGCTGTCCTATATGGAACGCTGTAACTGCCTTATGTGGAGAACTTTCATTATATGATGGTACTTTGTCATTATATGATGGTATTTTGTCATTATATGATGGTATTTTATCATTATATGATGGTACTTTGTCATTATATGATGGTATTTTGTCATTATATGATGGTATTTTATCATTATATGATGGTACTTTGTCATTATATGATGGTATTTTGTCATTATATGATGGTATTTTATCATTATATGATGGTATTTTGTCATTATATGATGGTATTTTGTCATTATATGATGGTACTTTGTCAGTATATGATGGTATTTTGTCATTATATGATGGTACTTTGTCATTATATGATGGTATTTTATCATTATATGATGGTACTTTATCATTATATGATGGTATTTTGTCATTATATGATGGTACTTTGTCATTATATGATGGTATTTTATCATTATATGATGGTACTTTGTCATTATATTCTGGTACTTTGTCATTATATGATGGTATTTTGTCATTATATGATGGTATGTTTATGCCCCCTTACCTTAATGTAGAACAAAATCACAGCTATGTTGAAGTTAAATTAAACCTCATTTCATAACAAATGTATTTTATTTTCAACAACAACTGATTAAGCATTTCTCTTGAAGTTATAGTTGTATGATATAGTAATGTAATATAGTAATTAAATCTGACAAGACTCCCTGTAATATAGTAATTAAATCTGACAAGACTCCTGTAATATAGTAATTAAATCTGACAAGACCCCCCCCCCCCTCCCCCCCGACGAAATAGGACTTTCACGTTTGGTTGGATATGGACATTTCCCCCTTTTTTTTTTTGGCTTGTCAAATAATTTCTGAAGTTGAGCCCCCCCCCCACTTTTAAGTTTGTGACTACGCCTCTGTAAGTCGATCAAAATCTTTATTTTATAATATAATGTTGTAAAGTCAAGCAGACCAGAATTAAAATATTTTTAATATTGTTTCACAAAGATGTTTTTATATGCAAATGAAGATATTATATAATTAATAAATATTTTATCGTCGATTAAAAATTTGACTTAAGGTATGTCACTCGTCAGCTTTTTAGAAAAGTTCACACAGAACCTCTTACTTAAAAAATATTTATTAGAATTCATTTTTTATAACATATTTATATTCAATAATGTAAATTTTTTAGCACTCATCGAAAAAAACTGCTTAAAAATCTACAAAGAAGCAAGATTTATGAGGGACTATTTCTTGTGGTGGAAGGATATTCAGCAGAAATCTCTGCAAATCTGCACATTTATTAAATTTAATGTCTTGAAACTTTAGCCTCACATACTTTTACTCGGAGAATATTTTCCGTTATGATATTGCAGGAATATTTAATACAGGTCTTAATTTATATTTTTAGAACAAGTTTTACACCTTCCCTCAACAAACTTTGCCAAGAAATGAAGATATATTAAAGAAGTCAAGATAAAATTTACACAATTTTTTGCCTGAAAATCACATATTTTGACCAATATTTCAAAATTAACATCACTGACCCCAACCTTTTCTTTCATTATTTTAAACTACTCGATACTTGTGACTGATCAGCACTTAACTCCTAAAAAGCTTGATATAAGAAAATATTTTATTGCCAATTTAGTTTTTTAATACCCCAAATATGTTATTTTTTAGTGCAAAAGGGTCACACAATAATAAACGCCCATTAATTTGCGAGATTTGTTCAATGATAAATATTATTCAAACTATTTTATGTAAAATAAGATTAAATTTATTAACGTGATAACATCTGATAAAATAAAATTAGAGATAAAGTAATAAATCAAAGAGTTAAAATTTAAGTGCAAAAAGGTCAATTTAATTGTACCATAGATCAGTAAGATGCACACTGACCCCCTATTTTCTCTGCAATTTTGAGTCATACTATATGAGTACTTATCCAAAATATACTTCCCAACAAATCCTTGATATAACAAAGGATGTATTCGCTTTAACAAAAGAATTGACCTATAGGAGAGAACAATTTCCCGGAAAAAACGACATTTAAATATCAATCTTTATTTGTTGTTTTCTACCGTATATATGTCTAAATTTTTCAAATTTGTATTTGATACCTCAAATTTATTATTTACAACTTTACAATAAACCTCCAAAGTAGACCGAAACACCATTTTATCCATAAAAGCATTGATTTTTGCATGAATTTTGGCCTTGAAGTCCTTCAGGGCAGGCCTGCCCCTAAATAAAATTGTGATATTTTGATAGGTTAGGATGTAAGGAACAATTTAAGATAAGATTTTTTTAGGGGCACCCCTGCCCTGGGGTCGAAATTCACAAAAAACCTACAAGAAATAAGGAAACCTGATTTTCATCACCTGCTTGAAATTTATGCCAATTATTCTTATAGTCAGACTAGCTCAGTTGATATAAGCGCTGACTTTTGCACCTTGGATACTTTCTTTTTAAAGTCGGGGGTTCGAATCCACCTGGTACAACACTTATAAACTTTTAAATTTCGCCTTTTCAAAGACTATTTAGATTTTTTATGTAGATTTGTGTATTTTTCCTTCAATTATCGATCCTTTATGCATGCCAATACTTGATATATAAGAAACACTAAAGAGATATCAAATTGTAACAATCCAATGTACAGTTCTCAGTCAGGCGGAACGAACCTCAGTATAAGCACACTTTCTTCGAGGACAAGAATAACTCTCTATATGTTACTCAATACAGGTATCCTTGGCAGCATTGAGCTGCGATGAATTTCAATTTTATATATTCCTTAAAATTAACTCACATTGATTTTGGCTACATATTTCAGTAAATGCACTCCCTTGGATTTCATTTAGGCCTATATAATTTGCACACATTAATGGCATGTTTTATCATACCCGCGGATAAATGGCCTAGACATGAAAACAGAATTTCAGAGACAGTAGGCACTACCTTTATGAACTATGAGAAGTAAAGACAAATATCAGTCAGTACATATGGAGATTACAAACTCAGAAAATCAATGAAAGGGTTCCTCCTACCTCTACTAACCTCTACCTCTACTAACTAAAATAAAAATTTAGGAAAAACAAATTATTATATGTATTTAGCCTAATGTCATTAATCGGAACGGAAATCGACAAGTACAGAAAAAAACCAAGCCCGGTCCTATAGGTCAGATCCCTATTTATAATGAAGTGATCCTTTGACTAGTGACTTACCTTAAGTCTTAGTTTGTTTCATGATCCTGGAGCCAGAAGCTTAAATTCAATTCTCTTTGTTCATTATTGTATACAATATATGTTTACGCATTGTCTCTTGAAGATATATTTTCGAACGAAAGAAATTTTATAACATATTATTTCTTCCGCTTTTTGAACTTAAGCAAACCACGTCAGAAAAGCTTTTTAGGAAAGCTAATACTTGTAAAGATTTTAGTACCCAAAAATACATAGCCATCCATGCAGCAAGGCACGCAAGTTTGTTTCAGTTGAAGTTGAGCAGGTGTTTGAAAAACTAGTCCAGGGCCTAATCACTCCCCACTCTTGACAGTATATAGAAAAACCAGCACGCACTAAATCTTAATAAATCTTGTCAATACAGGAAGTATACATGTTGTTTTTCATCTCATAAAAAAATTCAGCTCCAGTCTCGTATCGAAATGTCCGAATCGGAAGGGAATATTTCGGGATTATTTTACGTCAGCCTTGATTTGATGTGAACCCAAGTGAAATACTGTTACGATACCTAGACTGGCTTGCCTGTCTGATCCTCGATTTCGTACTGCCAGTCTAGGAACAGCGAATTTGTGTTATAGAAACAAGCGTCTGGATGATCGAGACTTCAAATAATGACGAAAAAGTAGTAGCATATAATGAAAAGTAGTATAATGAAAAGTAGTACAAAGAAAAGTAGAATAATAAAAAGTAGTATAAAGAAAAGTAGTATAATGAAAAGTAGTATAATGACAAAATACCATCATATAATGATAAAATACCATCATATAATGACAAAGTACCATCATATAATGACAAAATACCATCATATAATGAAAAA
>NW_026937020.1:0-7811 GCF_032062105.1 Saccostrea cuccullata
AGTCCGCCATATTTCTCGTTCTTCAACGCTCTCCCTACAACTCGTAAAAAGGAGCAGATCGCTAGTCAGTTCAATGTATTTTACTATAGAGATCTGATGAGTGCAGACGTATATCTTACAAAGCGTGCTACTCAATATCGATGAAATTATCAAATTTTACTATTTTTCCAAAACAGGACAAAAGTTCATGGAAAACGGGTAATACATTATTTACAAACAGAAAATGCACAAAAAAACAAGAAATAAACGTAAAAAATCTAAGACCACGATAGGATACTACATGTCGGCCACGAGTTTCAAGTGTGCAATCGGGTGTAACGAAAGCGAGCGGTTTATATCCCCGTCTGACAGTGCCTATTTATGAGAAGTGTTCACTTTAATATTTCATCTAACATTAAAGTATATACTTTATGTAAAATCTCTACAACTTGCAAAAATTCATGAATGTTGAAGTTATTTGCCTATAAATACTATACACCCCGAAAGATGACAATACGAGTCATTTTTTCACACTATAACACTATTTTTCGATATGAGTGGGTCTTCTCTCCATTTTTTTGAGATTTAGTCCTCCGAGTTTGCATAAAAACTACATATTTTTTTTCCCAAAATTATGGAGCAATGCCCCACTATACCTTAAAAATATTATTTTTTCATAACTTTCGTATCTTTTAAGAAATACTTAAGTCAATGGTCATATCAGAAACATGATTTAAATGCCATAATTAGTCAGGACTTGTGTAGCGTAGTGGTTAGCGTGTTGGTCTCACAAAGAGAATGCAGCTCAGGATTTTTATTGCCTGGGTTCGAACCCAATGGATACCACATTATTATTTTTTTTTTTTTATAAAAGAATAAATTTTAACGAAAAAAATTTCCTCAAAACTTTTTGTTTATCATGATTTCTTAAAAACAATGATAAGAATTTACTCTAAATACTAAATTACAATTTGAATATGATTTTATATGTCTGAAGCTAGTGGGCTTTCCGCGCTAAGTTCACCCATCTCCTTTGTCATACAAAATAGATATGATCCGAATTTACATTTA
Organism: Saccostrea cuccullata; assembly: GCF_032062105.1. Classification (NCBI taxonomy): domain Eukaryota; kingdom Metazoa; phylum Mollusca; class Bivalvia; order Ostreida; family Ostreidae; genus Saccostrea; species Saccostrea cuccullata. The sequence goes on from NW_026937020.1 coordinate 1,051, forward strand.
GAGTTTGCAAAGTTATGTTAGCGTGACGGCGTGTTGTGCAAAGTTGCGTTGGCGCGACGGCGTGTTGTGTGTTAGCGCGACAGGGTGTTGTGCAAAGTTAGCGCGATGGCGTGTTGTGTGTTAGCGCGATGTCTCGTTTATCTGAACGCGATGTCGCGCTGACGCAAATGGCCCTATCCGGACACCATACGTTAGGGACACAAACCAGATCCGGATTCATCGTCTCAAGCCACGTCCGAGTCCGCATATATAGCTCTCCCCTACCCTGCCAGAATGGGAGAGGATCGTAATATGGCTGTGGTTTGCGCATGACCCCGGGTTTTGAATTCAATAATCTTAATTGTTTAACCAACAAATAGGAGATAAAAATAACTTAGGTCATATAATACGTACCAAGTTTTTCGACATCTAGCTTTCCTTAAGGACAGCGAGACGTTCCTTAATCTGTTAATAATATATAAAATTTTCCAATATTTTGTCATTGATGTATTGCTACTTAAACATATTTTCCCCACAAAAAATTGAAGTACCTTACCAGGCATTTCTGCAAGATACCAGGGGTAGCTTTTCTTATATAATCCTTTTGGGAAAAAAAATAATTTTCCAATTTCAAATGTTTAAGTGTTTGAATTTTTTAAAGACGTTTAGAAACTGGTTTAGAAATCAGAAAGTAATTAAATTTTTGAATATTTTCATACATTACAAAGATAAACAAAACATTTTGAGGAACGTCTCGTCTGACCTTAATTGCAGTTATACCATCTTCCTGGACGAACAGTCTTAGGTCTGTCAGTTTTCCGTTTCACAAAAACTTTAACCTTGGACAGATATTTTGGGGAGAAGAATTGGACTTTCATGTACATACGTGTATTACCTGTGACAATACCTTTTTAAGTACACTGTGATGTTTTACCTCGATCGTAACCTTAAGGTATCAATACAAACAAAACCTTGATATGGATTGAAAAAATTATATTTTTAAATGATTTTGATTTGAAATGACAGGAATAATAAATCCCTGAAACATAAAAAAATCGTATATTTTCCTTGGTGCTTAGATTTAACACTTTGTTTTGCTTTCCATAAAATTCCATACAAAATTTTGCACAACTTTTTAACATTATGACATAATCTTATAAAATTCCCCCTTTATACTTTTAAATATTATTCACGTTACCAAAATCAGAGTATTCAAAAAATACGTAGACAAGTCCTCCATCATCTTAAAAAAATTTAGATCAACACATTTTTATTTGTAAAAACATTTATTTTTTCAGTATGTAAAGTGTCATTCCATTTGATTTAATGGAACTCGTGTTAGACAATTTTAAAAGAAACATGTTTCGTCACCCCCCGGGGGTTTCCCCCCCACTTCACATATAAAAATACACTCCCTTGTGTATTTTTATATGTGAAGTGAAACAAGTGGATAATTCCCCCTATGTGAAGTAAAAACAGAGTGGAAAATTTCCCCCTGTGGTCACCACGGAGCACGGTTAACAACACTATGGCGTAAAAAAAAAGTCGAGAAATTTTCTTACAATTATTTGCCTTTTCATTCCATCCACGGTTTGTTGTTTCGCGTAACTCTTGTTTGCACAAGTTCTGCAAAAGTGAATCGCACATCACATTTTTGCCTGACGTCACGGCGTCAGGCTGTATAAGGATTGATATTTCCATAATCCGAAACTATGCGATCATACCTAGATAGCTAGATTTTATGCAAGCTGATTTACATTAATTTTTTACCTGCATTTTAAAGGAAACAGTTTTCAGAAAAGAGAATATTTTACTGATGCAAAATACTGCAGTGTTTATTCCTTTTATTTTTTGCATTGAACAGATTATTCCATATGATTCATCGTTTCAACATGTCCGTGCATCCCTTTTTCTGCATTTCTATACTACTGGATCAGTCCATTTACATTCTACGAAAGGGGTGAATGCTCTTTTCGCGCCAAATGTCACTGCTTTCTTCGCGCCTTTTCCTTGGATTGTTCTATTGTATGAATGGGTGTGCTAGCAAGTTCCATGGAATTAAATAAAGTTTATCCTTTTAACCGTCTTCTAATGCTTCAGAAATTATCTCTACAAGTTAATGTTTTATCCCATTCTTTTAAACAACATATCGTATAATATATCAGTATGCGGACATGCAACACTAAAGAAATGATTTTTTTTAATTTGTTCCCCCTGCGGTTGGTTTATTCCATAAATGGACTAGTCCAATAATAATAAACAACGCAGTTCAATAAGTCATTGTCTCCAGATGCATGATCTATTATGCGTCTCTGTTCAGATGCATACAATAAATAAGAAACAAGTGGGATTTTTATTTCCACAAAGGCCTAAGTATTGAATTTACTTATTTCATTCTCAATATAAGATAGTGGCATCCCCCCCCTTTTTTAAGAAAAAAATTAATGAACACACATTACTTCTTCTTAGGGGAGAAAATACACTCCAACAAAATGTGTACTTGTATTTCATTATATCCATCTTTTAAAATGTTGATAATGCGGCATGATTTGGTAACAGATTTTACAATGAAGCTCGAAATCAATTTAGATCGAAGGGCAGATCACTGCACTTGCAGACCCCCCTCCCCCCCCCCCGAATAACACCTCTTTAGAATGCAGTGTAGAGATGTTTCTTCAAAAAGTTAAATAAAATCAAGATTTCATTTACACAAGGTTCTCAAAATATAAAGTAAGCAAATATTTTAAACCCACAGTATTTCTCAAGAGGTTTATCACTCCTCATGAGATATTGATTGATTAAGTCAGGCAAGCTTTTTAAAAAGCTGTTACTTGTATTACGTTACTAACTCTTTGACTACATTTTCTTACTATAATTTATTTCTTGCAGCCGTTTTTGGTTCATTCAAATCTTAACACTAAAAAAAAAATTGTAATTCCCACTATAAACAAATGCAGAGCACATTTTGTTCAATTTCCTGGTTCATCAAGCATTCTCAGAGTTCGTTTTTAAAAGGGTTTTCCCAATGCAAATAAAATTTTATCGGTAATCCCTGCTCCGTGAGCCTTCGACGTCATCGTTTTTTTGCTTTTTTTTTATGAAGTCTATCTGCCTTTAAAGATTGATATCTTTTAAACAAGTAATTTATTACATTATATTTTACATATGAAGTAATTTGAACAATTTTAAATTTAAACATTTCAATTTTATTTCGTTTTAAAAGCCATTTACTAGAGGATGACTCTAGACATTTTAAAGTGTATAATTAGAAAAAAGGTCAATTTTGAACCTGCTCCGTCTTTTTCTGTCTTAAATCTTTGATAAATTTTAAAATTATCAAGATATTTTTCAATTTTTTGGCTCAAATAATTTAAAGTCATTGTTAAAATATGTGTACAAAATTTGGTTATAATATGACGTTAAATAAAAAAGTTTACAAAAATTCAACTTTTTGAATGACCCTCGTAAATGTAAATCTATGAGAAATATTACCGATATCTGAAAAAAGTTTGTGTTATTTATCCTTAACCTTTACGTTCTATTTTCAAAAAAAAAATTTTTTTGGATAACTTTTGATAGAGAAGTGAAAAGGCTTTCATATTTGACATGAATTTACATGTGACACAATATTTACGAGCATGCTATAATATCTGACCTCATGACCTTCATGTTTCAAGTTTGACTTAATTTTAAAAAAATTCCCCTCTTCCGGGGTTTTTTGAAAGAAATGCCATTATTTATGGCATATTGTGTCAAATATGAACGCCCCATCATATGTCATTCAAAAGTAATGATTTTTAGCCACCTCGACAAATGAGAGGAGCTTATGCTATCCCTGCGTGGTGTGGCGTCCCAGTTAAAGTTTTAGGAGCAGGTCCATTCCCAAGTAACTATAAGGCCTACCCAAACCAAACTTGCACTGATGATGCATCTAGTGATGAACACTACCAGACTTGCTTGGGATGCTGGATGTGACCTACATTTTCAAGATGAGTGACCATGTTAAAGTTTTTGGAGCAGGTCCATTCCCATGTAACTATAAGCCCTACCCGGACCAAACTTGCATGGATGATGCATCTAGGGATGAACACTACCAGACTAGCTTCGGATGCTGGATGTGACCTACATTTTCCAGATGAGTGACCAGGTTAATGTTTTTGGAGCAGGTCCATTTCCAAGTAACTATAAGCCCTACCCGGACCAAACTTGCATGGATGATGCATCTAGGATTGGACACTACCAGACTTGCTTCGGATGCTGGATGTGACCTACTTTTTCCAGATGAGTGACCAGGTTAATGTTTTTGGAGCAGGTGTATTCTTAAGTAACTATATAAGCCCTACTGGACCAAACTTGCATGGATGATGCATCTAGGGATGGACACTCCCTGACTTGCTTCGGATACTGTATCTTTCCTTTATTTAATTTGCGTTCTATCTAGATCCCCTCCCTGAACCAAACTTGCATGGATGATGCATCTAGGGATGGACACTCCAGACTTGTTTGGATGCTGGATCTGAACTAGTTTTTGGAACAGGTCAATCCCCAGTGAACTTTAAGACTTATTTAAACAAATTTGCTTGAATATTGTTGTCAAGATAAATACTAACGCTAAGAAAATATGATGTGAGATTTGCATTACTTATACTGATAACATTCGTCGAGGTGAGCTTCGTAATCTTTAATTACCTATGTTTTTAAATTCGGTCAAACATAAATGTAAAGGTAAGGGTCAGAAATATAGCATCTCGGATATATCTTGTAACAGGTAATGCACTTTAAAAATTTTAAAGCCTTATTTCTTCTCAATCAAAAGTTAAAAGGAAACAAGATGTTTTTTGTGAAACACTATGCGCCCGGCGACAACAAAGTTCAAAAAAAGTTTTTTACCATATAATAAATAAGGTCACAAGGACATTGACATTGATATATTGGAAAGAGCTTAATTAGTAGAGTATACATATTAAATATGAAGTCTCTATCTTTCATGGTTCAAAAGTTACAGCGAAAGTTAAGGTTTGCAGAAAAAAGCTATTTTTAGCATATAAGTCACAGTCAAGGTCACAAGGTCATTGACCTTGGTGTCATTTGAAAGAACTTCATTAGTGGAGTATGCATACCAAATATGATGTCTTTGTCTTTTATGGTTCAAAAGGTATGGCAAAAGGGTTAATGTTTCAGACAAACAGAGAGACAGACATGAAGACAAAAAAAATACCCCAAATTATGAGGGCGCATAAAATAACTTTAGAAACAAAGTCAAACGTAACGTTTAAGATAATGGGTCAAACATCACAGTGTATTAAGAAAAGGTCATGCACAAATAACATACATGTGACACGTAAAAGCAAGTAGTTTCCTCTTCTCATTCAAAAGTTATTACAAAAGTTAAAGTTTTTGAAAAGTACTATATAGTAATCCAAACTTCAAGGTCATGGTCACGAGATCAAAAATCATAGTGTATTAGAAAAGGGCTTATCACAGGCATTTCACATCTCTTCTCATTCAAAAGTCATGACCAAGGATAAAGTTTTTGAAAAGTAGATTAAACTTCAAGGTAATAAAAATTTATTAAAAAGATATTGTCACAGGTAATAAATATGTACATTATGAAAGCCCTTTCGCTTCTTATTCAAAAGCTAATCCCACTGTGGGACATGCAATGTCCTTCGGTGAGACCGTAAAACCGAGGTCCCGTGTCACAGTATGTGCTGACACGAAAAAGATCCATCCCTGCTTAGTGGCGCTAGTGCCGAGTTTGAAAAAAATTTACAGCTCTCCACCGGCAAGTTGTGGCGTCTCCATATGAGTGAAAATTTCTCGAGGGGGAGTTAAACAATATACAATCAATCCATCAATCTTATTAAAAAGTTATGACCAATTCAAAGGAATGTTTGCTTTTTTAAAGTAGGTCAAACTTAAGGTCAAAGTCAAGGGAAAAAAATCATAGTGTATTTAGAAAGGTCTTGTCACAGGCAATACACAAGTTTAATATGAAAGCCCTAACTTCTAATTAAAAAAGAGATATGACTGTAAGTTTTGAAAAGTGGGTCAAACATAAGATCAAGGTAAATCAAACTATAGGCCCTATGTTTCCTCTCGTTGTTTGTCCGTCTAGCGCTGTCCCCCCTGTTTTTTCGAACTACATTTTTCCCAAACGAGCCGATTTTGATATATGAGAGTGAATCTTGAGTTATAGATCAATTTCGCATTTCGTTCCGTCTCAATGATTTTGGCATTCTAAAATTTTAACGGGAACCAGTTACACTTGTCGGTAAAGGACTAGTATCTAAATTGAAAATGTAATATTCTCACAATGCTTGTTATACCCGCACTTTCTAAAGAAATTGGGTTTTTGTTTTTATCATGTCCGTCCGTCCGTCCCCGTCCGTCCGTCCGTCTGTCACACTTTTCTTCCCTAACTCCTCCTACATTTTACACAGTAGCCTAACCAGCTTTTGGGAGATGGTTGGTGGGGTCATGCAGATGTGCAGTAAGCTTTCGGAATTTATATTTTGCCCCGGGGGGGCAAATGGGGGTCGAAAAATGACGTTTTTTGTCCAAAAAGCCCCGTCTTCCCTAACCCCACATTTTTTTAGTAGCCTAACCAGCTTTTGGGAGATGGTTGGTGGGGTCATGTAGATGTGCAGTAAGCTTTCGGAATTTTGATTTTGCCCCGGGGGGTCAAATGGGGGGCGAAAAATGACGTTTTTTAAGCAAAAAGCTCCCTCTTTCCCCGAACTCCTCTTACATTTTACTCATAGCCTAATCATCTTTTGGGA
>NW_026937021.1:0-65000 GCF_032062105.1 Saccostrea cuccullata
TGGCGGATGGCGGTATGCGAATTTGGCGTTATAAAGAGAATTTTATATAGCAGGAAAAAACGTTCTTGGGAAATCATGGCGGTATCGCGAAAATGGCGATGAATCGAATGGCGATAATTCGAGAATTGACTGTATAAGGAGAAAAGAGTCAGTGGGCATGTCTCCAAGCGAATATTTATTAATTTGGTGCGTAGTTAGTTTGGAAGAACGAAATTTTGTCTTTATGGCTTGGTATGTCATATTACAAATGAACAGTGGGATGGTCAAATGTCTAAATAAGTTTCTATGTGGGGTATTTTGGTCATGAGAGACATCTCATCCGTTATCTTCCTCTTGTTATCTTGGATCTTCCTCGTGTTATCTTGGATGTTCTCAACGCCAGGCGAACACAAAATATTCAAAAAGCATTACCTGTAGTTCTAGAGGAAGAAGGAACAGGGTTTCAGTGGTTATGAAGGGAGCCCTGAGATGTGAAGGAGTAACTAAAGCTGTTATGAGACAGTTAGTTAATGACCCGGGATTTAAAAAATCTGAAAAGGAGGAAAAGAAAGCATGTAATTTATTTATTTTTTTAATTTCATTTATTGTTATATAATCGATTTAACTTTTTAATAACCTTTTTATAATGGAATGGTGGGAAATATATTTCATAAAGTCTTAATTGATTGTCGGCAGTCCATCTTATTCGTCCGTATCTTCGAGGTTGAAGTCGTTCGTTCATTTGTTGTATTTTATGTCTGTCAGAATTTTCCCTTTTATCCTTTTCTGCCTTTAATGGTCAATTTCCATGGGTTCTCCCGTGTTAATTCAAGTGCGCATCACTTTGCGCAGGTTTTTAATTTCATGCAGTCATTAATTATTTTAATTTTAATACAAAATTAACATTATTTGTAACTCCTTCTGATCTGAAAATGTGATTTTACGACAATTATTGGAAAAAGAACGTTGAAATGTCTCTAACAACTTCAACATAGATATGTATTTTACCGTAATATGGCAATTTTAGAGGTATTTGGCTTCGACCTAGACCAATCGAGATGGTGAACTTTTTTGAAATTTCACAATTTGGTGACTTTTTACATTTACTTTCATTTACTTGAATGAAAAAGAAATCCCTAGGGCAGAAGTACAAAAAATATGGAAAAAATGTAATAATTTGGCGATTTTCCAACAAATTCCCATAAGGTCCAATAGTAAAGTTTGACAACATTTAAGATGGCCCACTAAGAAAACGGGGTGGTAAACATTCGATATTTTAATCCTAAAACAATAAATATAACAGTAAAAATTAATTATCAAAAAATTATCAAAATTGCTAGGGCAGAAATAATTAGACTCGGCCTCGTTAATTCAAAAGGCTTTAGCTAGTAGTATAGCCGACATATGGGGGAGGAGGGTGAGGTAAAGAATTGTCTGAGAGAAGGGGGAGAACAATGAGGGATGATATGCAAGAGTGATTTGTGACCCCTTGTCTACCAATGACTTGTTTTACGAAGCCCAATCCAATGTCAATTGTATTCCGGGATTGTAAAGCAACCGTTTAACTCGAGGTTACAGTTTTCTGACCTTTGTGTACATCCTTTGAAAATCCATGGATAGGCGCGCACTCATATTGTGGGATGTTAGCGCGCCTCGCTGAACGACAAACACTTGCTAAATGGCCAGCTTTATTGTAGTTATAACAGATTTTGCCCAATGCGCGACATTTCTGTCGAGTCAAGCCGTTACCTCCACAACCTTTGCATTGTTGATTTTTCAGAATGAATGCATTCTTTTAAACCCAATTTTTGCGTAATGACTGCTGCCGATGCTTCTTATTGTGTACTTCATTTCGTGATCAATCTGTCTTCTAACTCTTGAATGGAAGCCACAAATGACACATTTGCGGGTTCTGAATATTTGACAGTTTGCTCAACCACCAATGCAATTTTACGGAGTTTTTCTAGTGTGTCTGGGGTTTGCGGCATGACTATTGTTCGAATGGCCGGTTTTAACCCCTGAATAGCCATTCCCAATTGGGTATATCGCATTAAGTGGTTAAACGCGTCACTCGAGCCAAATAGTCTTCTATTGATTCTTCCAAATAGTGTCTTATATTTTAATATGTGGACATCGAAATTTGTTTTTGACGTTTGAAAGCGTTCACGAAAAGCAGCTTTCAAACTACTCGGAGGGCATTTCATACTCTCTGGTAATTGAAAATACCATTGTTTCGGCTCACCCTCTAAATAGAAAGGAAAAGCAGAGATAGCGGCTGACTCTGTCATGCCAAACTAAGCAATTATAGACATGTAGAGTCCACCACTGGCTCGCTGGCTCTATACGGCATAAATTTAATTACGTTGAGCGGCGTGTGATTTGGTATTGGTGCCACAATCTGTCCGATCGATGAAATCGGTTGTGAAGATGATGAGGAATATGATGGAGGAGGAGACCGCGAAGATGAAGAGACATGTGAGAGGAGCAGAACTAACAGGAGATAGCGGTGAAGAAGAGAAAGAAGAAGACAGAACTGTACCGCTAGTTCTTGATGTATCCTGTAGTAGGAGTCTCCTCATCATGCCTTGCATCCTCAAGGAAGGAGGTGCGGTTGGGGTGGTGGAAGCCGTTGGTACAATACCCTGAAAGTTGGTTTGTCTACCACTTCTTAGATCCATAAGTCCGGAATCAACGAATTCTCCACCAGATTCTTATGGACTAAATTGGCTGTATTTATTTGTAATGTGCTCGCTCAGCTAGTGAGGATCCAACTCTTAACAACTTGTTTTTTAAAACGCATAAAATATAAAATATTACAAACTTTACCCAAATTTTGAGTAGTAAGTGTTTTGATGGTAAAGGTGTCTTTTTCTTTGGGTGATGAAGTGGGAGTTTCTGTTGTTGAAGTGTCTAAAAAAAATGATGAACGTATATATTATTTTATTATCTAAAACACGCTGATATGTTTTTTTTTTTCTAATTTGACTTTTAAAAAGTTATAAAACACATAAAATGTAAAATATTACGTCCTAATTAATCCCGTAAAATCCTCCGCAGGAGAATACTCGGGTTCAACCGGACCTTCCAAGCAGTCAATATTTGAGCACTGTGGGAACACATTAGAACTAACTTTATCCAACGATGTCTCTAGAATGTTCTCAAACGACATGTCTTAGGACCTATGTACGGGGATGAATTGCGACGTAAATGTGACGAGTTCCAACAGATATCCTCTCATGGAGGAACTGGGAGTGTTAAATGAATTGGTGGACAACATGAGAGTAGACTTACTACAAAGTTCAATGCTCTTAACTTACATAAAATATTATATAAGAAAAAGTGACAATGCATTCATATGAATTGAAATAACTTATGTACTTGTAATATATAATGTTATACATGTAGTTATAGCAAAGACAATAATCAGTGGGTGGTACATGTTGTATATTGTATAAAAAACAAAAAAAAATGTTATTAGTTTTTGTGATTTTGAAGATTATATATTTTTATGTATATAATACATATATAACCATATTGTAGAAAATAAATTTCTCTTAAACTGTAAATTGATTGGAGTCTTTTAAAATGGAATTCAAAGTGAAAGGTATTGGGGTAAACATGAAAAGTTACTTACAAGTTGTTACTTCCATAGGTTTCTAGCTGTGTATTCATTCTTAGACATAACACGGTTCATTTATACTATACACAGATAGTAAAAAAAAATAATAAAAAAAATTCTTCTACGCAGTACAGTTAAGGTGCGCAATGGAAATATCGACTAAATTTTGTACTTAAAAATGTATTCATAATCGGGATGGCGATTATTTTTAGTGAATTATTCATATCGGATAATTGTAATTATGATTAATAACTACATATCGAGGACGATTATATTTTGTATTTAGACTAGTCACGTGATGCGGCAGTCACGCGATTTTAGCACATTGATTTGAAGTAATGATGTTACATATAATTATTACTAGTGCAAGGGCATAAGCAAGTTAAATTTCCAAGTTAAGTAGATAAATATTTTCAACACGCATTGTAGTGTCTAAAAAGTGCTGCGATCCCGTCTAGATTCTGCAATGTCATTGTTAAAATTATACTTGTATGACCGAATGCTATATTTTTTGCTGGTCAGCAGCATGAAATATTGATATATTTAAATTGTTTTTCAGATTTCATCAGGATCGCAGCACTTTTCAGATACTTTAATAGTTCTACATTTGAAATTTAAAAGCTTACTTTGATCCATAGAGTGTATGCCCTTGCACTAGATCGATTTAATAAGACCCCCCACATTACCCTCCGCTGTACTTGGATACAAATAAACGGCAGTGTCAATTAAATATGTAATGTACAGAAAATATATTAATAGAATAGTGAAGAAGACATTAAATTCAAGCTATTGGTCTATAGAATATCTGTGAATAATATTTTATTTAATTAGAGAATAGATATTTTGTTGAGAAAATATTACTTGATCTAACTCTCACTGCTTACAAACTACGTCACGTTGTAAGAAATGACGTCATATTGACAAGTGTATTGCAATCAGTGACTTGCTTATAACTTGTTATGTGGAATTTAACTAACGACAAAAAAACACACTGTAGTAATTTTTTACGTAGTTTGATGATTTCTTACTGGTTAAATTAGCAGATAAACTCATTTTGTGGTATTTTAAAGAAATGTTGTATGACGTATATTGTGTATGATGTCATAGTCAAGTTTTCCCGTACAAATTAGGCTCCGCCTCCTTTTTGTATCCTTAACTGTGCTGCGTACTAGTCGTTTTATTTAAGAAATAAGGTATCATTTTTTGAGTTTTATTGGGATGTAAAACGGGGTGTATTTTTGAGAGTGATATATATATATATAAACTAACACCAAAATATATTATCTTACTACATTGGGTAATAGATTAGCCATTGTATAGTTTTATAGGGGACTGAGAATCTTCCCAGGTCTAATGAAAAAGCAGGATAACTGGCTCGTCTTTCCCCCCATCTTCTCAAGGCGCTTTCTTTTAAAGTACCTCTCGAAAAGGTAATGCCCACCAAGTATTGGAAAAAGACCCAAGGAAAAGGAATACCAGTAAATTATCGGTCTCTCTGATGGTCAGCTAGGGACAGGTAGCCGTTTATTCCACCATTCACTTCCCGGTACCTGGTATAGTTGGTATTAATTTCTCTTGGTACGACTGTGTACTACCAGCGTAAAACCAGACGCTGACCCAAAATATTGAGAAATCCCAAAAAAGACAAAAGTGTCCAGGTTATAATGCCCCAGGAGCATATTACAACACTGGTACCTTTTTCCGAGAAGCCTCAAAATTATCTGCTCTGGGGTGAGCTCATACCTATAATCGCCTTCTATATAGTCGACTAATTCCCGTAAGGAGACGCCTAAACTGGGAGGAAGTGTTGGTCCATCTGTTGCGTGACCTCATCTCCTCAAGGTCGCCGTAAACTGGACTAGGAGATGAATGTTTCTCCTAACATGTTTCATCTTCCTACTGTGTCCCGCCTTGTACAAGTTGCCTTCATGTATCTGAAGAGTCGTTGCCCGGATTATTGACCAGGCAGGTCGTACAAGGTGTCCGAAGTAGTTAGGTGAAAGGTCCTTGGACAAAGAAGGGTATTTTAGGACGTGGCCATGATATTACAAAATGAATGAATACCAAATGGAGGAGATGAGCAGGTGATTGCTGAAAAATTAAAAAAAATGATTGGAAAATTAAATTTATTTAGAAAGGGACTTTAAGAAAGTTTGGAATTCTTTAGTTCTCTTATTTCTCTTTAGTTTATTTCTTGTTTCCCGATTATAAATAGTAAATAGAATACAATATAAGAACTTTCACCTGATCAAAAGTATAAGTTAATTAAGTTTATAATTATGTAATAATTTTAATGATTATAGTTTTCGTAGTGGTAATTGTGTTACAAAAATCAAAAAGAAGTTAATTGTAAAAATAGATATTGAAATCAAAAACAACGACCATTAAGCATCATCATGTAGAACTTATTTAAAATCTATCTAAAAACTATCTTTATAAAATAAATCAGCATTTCAAATTTTTATTTAGGTATTTGTTAAACATGCATAAAAAAGTGAACATAGTTTTAAGATGTCTTTAATATCTCATCTTCGTCAGCTTGTTACTGGAATGGGATTTCTATGGCTTTGCTCATTTTTCTGGGGAAAATAGTAACATTATGGAGACAGAAAGATGTGGGTTATTAAAAATTTGAACATTATAACTGACATATTAAAAAACATCTACCTCTTTGTCGGAATTAATGAGTTTTCAACCTCGCTGAGTTTCCTGTTCAAACCAGTTGGAACCTCTTCAGATATGTGGGAGTCATGAGGAGAATTGCTGTGTTTATCAAGTTTTTTCGCATAAATATTTTAATGTAACATATAATTTTTCACATAAATATTTTAATTTAACATATTTATTTTTTTTTTTTATAAAAATTGTAAAAAAAAAAAAACAAAAATTAGTTTACCCCGACTCGAAGACCGATTCAAATGATTCTTCTGTAAGTCTAATCCACTCTTCATAAAAATCCCGAAAAGATCTCGAGTGGGAAGAGGTACATGTGTTAGATTCCTTGAAAAGAAAGAATTTTATATTACAGTCACAGAAAGATAACTCGAAAATTTACACATGCAAACACTAAGCACTGAAAAATGTAAAAGATCATGGCATAACATGAAATAAATTGAATTATTTTTAAAATAGGGTAATTTAGTGGGAAAAAAAATTTTCATCGAAACAAAACAAGAGTTTTTTTTTAGCTCACCTGAGCCGAAGGCTCAAGTGTGCTTTTCTGATCACATTTTGTCCGGCGTCCGTCTGTTCGTCTGTCTGTCTGTAAACTTTTCACATTTTCGACTTTTTCTCAAGAACCGCTTGGCCAATTTCAACCAAACTTGCCACAAAGCATTCTTGGGTGAAAGGAATTCAAGTTTGTTCAAGCGAAGAGCCACGCCCTCATTCAAGGGGAGATAATTGGGAATTAATGAAAATTTGGTGGCATGTTTTAAAAATCTTCTCAAGAACCACTGTGCCAGGAAGGTGAAACTTTTGGGAAAACATCCTCAGGTAGTGTAGATTCAAATTTGTTCAAATCATGACCCCCGGGGGTAGGGCGGGGCCACAATGGCCGACCAAAGTTTTACATAGAAATATATAGGAAAATTCTTTAAAAATCTTCTCTAGAATATCAATGCCATAATTTATCATATTTATATGGAAGCATCCTCAGGTAATGTAGATGCAAGTGTTTTCAAATCATGACCCCCGGGGGTAGGGCGGGGCCACAATGGCCGACCAAAGTTTACATAGCAATATGTAGGAAAATTCTTTTAAAATCTTCTTCTCAAGAATAGCAAAGCCATAATTGATCATATTTATATGGAAGCATCCTCAGGTAGTGTAGATTCAAATTTGTTCAAATCATGACCCCCGGGGGTAGGGCAGGGCCACAATGGCCGACCAAAGTTTTACATAGAAATATATAGAAAAATTCTTTAAAAATCTTCTCAAGAATATCAAAGCCATAATTGATCATATTTATTTGGAAGCATCCTCAGGTAATGTAGATGCAAGTTTTTCAAATCATGACCCCCGGGGGTAGGGCGGGGCCACAATGGCCGACCAAAGTTTTACATAGAAATATATAGGAAAATTCTTTAAAAAACATATTCTCAAGAAAAGCAAAACCATAACTGGTTTTACAGACTCCACCCACAGGTCATAATGTGGGTCACAGTCAAAGGTTGAGTCTACAGTCACTGACGTCATCGGGTAATAATAAAGGTCACAGACAACAGTGAGTTTACAGTCAGTGACATTTATAAAATATACCAATAGATACACCCCAAAATAGGTGTGTAATGTTACACCCAAATAACAGATATCAGAAGGGGTGTCCTATCAATAAAATGGGTGTGTAAAGTTACACCAAATGAACATCCTATAAAAATGGGATGTTAACACCAGCATTTACATCAGTCATTACACAATCAGACCATTTACCCAGCATTGTTTTTACGATCATATAAGTCATACCATTTAAATACATTATTTAAATAATCAATTCTTAAAATATCATTATCTGCTTATGAATGTAATAAATACATGATATACCGGTATATATAATCCATCTCACAAGTTTTAGGCTATAGTATATATAACATTATTATTTTCTAAAATCCAATCTGCTTAGATAATCTTGTATATAGTTGATTAACGTGGATGTTTGTAGAAGGTCGACTCTCATGGAGTCGACAAACTCAGACAGCGCTAAGAGCTCCGGCTGCAATAAATATTCATGCGTTGTTGGAGCTGGAAGGAATAATTCAGGAGACTGGGAGAAGTAATCAATCTCCTGATTTGCTGGATCCTCGTCTGTGAGTTTTAAGGTTGAGATGGTCGAGTTATTTGAGATTTCTCTGTTGGTTTGGAGCCTCATCAGAGAGTTTCCAAAAAGATGGTGATTCAGAAGAAGTTTCATTTTCAGCTCGAATTTTTGGAATTTTTCCGGGAAATTCTCTCTACAAAAATAAATTAAATGAAAAAAAAAGTAACAAATGAGGTACGAGGGTCATTCAAAAAATACGTAGACAATGCTTCTTATCGTCATATGATTATTACAAGATTATAGATCAACACATTTTTGTAAAAAAAATATTTTGTTGAAGTGTGAAGTTTCACTCTATTTGATTTGATAGAACTCATGTCAGCCAAAATTTAAAGTAACATATTTTGTTACCACGGAGCACGGTTTACCAATATTGTAACGTCAAAATCAACGCTGAGAAAGTTTGTCAAAAGTAAACTCTTTTTTATATTTCAAAAACGGTTTGTAGCATCTTTATCCATTCAAAAAAAATATCCACAACACTTAACACTTAGTTTGCTAACAGTTGTACAAATATAGCTTGAATTAGAATGTTATTGTTTTCAAATTCTTTAATTTACCATGCAACTCTAATATTTTTGCAACATTGAAGCACACATTACGTTCAATGACGTTCTTACTCTTTTGACAATATTTTTAACTTTAATATTTGTTTAATGGACGATGAGATTGAATACTGTTCGTTATTTCCATATCCTTCTTTTAACCTGTTTCTTTGCAGGCCATCCATCGTCCGATTCGAACTCGCCACCACTCAAAAATTGTATTTTCAATTAAATACAAATACACAGATTATTTTTTCATACAGATCCTGGTTTAAAAGGATTTTTTGAGCTTGTAGAAGAAGTTTTCCGAATGTAAAGTCTAATTTTATTGCTACTTGCTGCTCCGTGACGTCCTCCAACGTCATGTTTTTTTTGCCTATTTTAATCAAGTCTATATGTATTTAGAAGCTGATATCTTTTAAATGGAGCGAGATATTACATAACCTAATTTCATTTAAATTATTACAGCAATACTTTATCTAAACATGTAAACTTTATTTCGTTTCAGCTCCAATTATTTAAGGTATAGCTGTAAATATTAAAAAGTGAAAATTAGAAAATTACTCAATTTTGACGGTGCTCCGTGACCCCATTTTGGCTGTTCTAAATCCTTCGTAATTTTGAAAAATATGAAGATACATTCTAATATTTTTACTCAAATTCTTTTAATCAGTTGTTAAAACATTTGTACCAAATTTGGATATAATATGACATTAAATAAAAAAGTTAGGACAAAAATCTTCAAACTTTTTGAATGACCCTCGTATATTTTTAAAAATTAATAGAAATGAAGTTATTGTGGTCAATAACACACACACACACACACACACACACCCTTAACCCTCTCTCACACACATCTATCTATATACCTGGATATTGAGAGGATTAGGAGTAGTATTAGCGGTTATACACCGGGGGTAAACAATGGGTCTTTTGTTAGAACGAACAATGGATCTATTGTTAGAATGACCTTGACCGATTTTCAGTGCATAGGTAGTAAACAATGACCTTGACTGACAAAATACAATTAGACTCTCAGATATACACCGGGGGTAAACAATGGGTCTTTTGTTATTTATAGACCATGACCGATGCGCTGCAACAGTAATAGGAATGGGGGTAACGACTCTCTACGTCACGGACAGATGTCACGCTACAGTCTACTCATGGGGAACAGACACAATGGAAGGGGTAATGGAATGACGTCAACACAAGGGTTGATATAAAAAAGAAGACATTAACAAGGAGTAAAAAAAAAGATTGTAACGGGTCCTTTCATTCCTAAGAAATAATTTATTATGAAGAAACGCACCGAGGATCATTCTGCTTTTTTTCACTCCTTGATCAGATTTGCCCTTTCATAAGAGAAAGCAATAGAACAGTTCTGTGTCACGTATCTGTGAGAGTTTAAAGTACACAGATCATCACCTGGGTATATCTTACTAAGCAGACATTATTAATAACCTTTACGACTCAGTGGTCCGAAACTGATAGCAGGTTATCAAATGTTGGTAGATTTGTACGTGTAAGCATTTTAAAATACATTCAAGTTCTCCTTGGTCTACTTCACACATCTTATTTTAATCTCCTAATAAATGAAAAAAAAGATACAAACAGTATTTACTTTATTTTTGAGTACACTAATATGGATATCGAAGAATAAAATTTACAATGTCCCTCCTGGACCACTTTAATTTTTATTGCGCGGTGACATTAGCTGTTCATGGATATCGAAGAATAAAAATCACTGTCCTTTCTGGACCAGTCCCATTGTTGCGCAGTAGTGTCCTCAGCTGCAAAAAAAAAAAAATTTAACATCTTATTAAAAGCTATGAAATACGTGATACACCAGTAAGAGTATAAACAAAATTTAACCATCATCATTAATTTACACATTTAATTCGGTTTTGTGAAATCTGTTAGCAAAAAAGTGAAACTGATATGTATTTCCCCTAAAGAATACTCTCATAAATTATAATTACTACATATCATTTACTTATCCCTGGGGTGTAACTCATAGCGTCTTTCCTCTTCGATGTCTTCAATGTCTGCGGCCTCTGGATCGGGATCACATCTCCTGCGGAGTTGTCTGCCTGTGGGGCAAGCTGGCTGCCTTCCCACAGGAGGCCTGCATTGGAATCCTAGGCGTTTCATGACTAACCGCGTTATCCAAATGATGGCAAACAAGAGGCATAGGCGTAGGGCCGCAATAACAATGGCGAACGCATCCGATATTGAAATTTCACAAAAAAAAAAGAAATTACACACAAGTCTAAACATTTAATGAACACAATTCATTCATTTTCTCTCATACATATTCACTTTAATCTTCAGATATAATTTTAAAAATCTCTGATACTGAAATTTTATGAAAACTTTTTTTTAACAATTTTTTTTAAAGATGAATGATTCTCCTTTTACCCATAGAAAATAAAAGATTTTATTTTAACCTTCAAATAAAATATGCATCCTCTTTTTCTTTAATAAAATTTTATGTATCAATACATCTATATGTTACAAAATTAAACGCTATCATGCATCTACTTACATAAACTTGTAACTTGAATCGCCATCACATCATGCGTTTACTTACAAATAAAACACAGAATAAAGAAAACACAGGAATTATGGGTCAAAAATTCATTCCAAACAAAAAAGAAATATATCATTCATACAATAAAAACTCATGTGTTATAAAACGTCAACACTTGTGAAGTTTATAGTATCCAATGTAAGATATAAAGTAATTGTTTACATATAGAATTTTTTTAAGGGAAGGGGGGGGGGGTAAATATGTAACATGTAAAGGAAGTGGGATGTTAATCATACAAGCCTAACATTGTCTTAAATTAGTCATTTTAAAGTAATCTTTTGGCATGCGTGGATTTTCTCTAGTGAATTCCTCATCACACTCATCACTCTCCTCTCTCTCAATGTGATCATAATTTGGAGAAAATGCAGCATTATTTTTTTTTCTGTCTACGACTATGAATACAAATACATGGGAGAATAAATATGGGAATGGCTCATAAACTGAAAAAAATAATAAGCAAACAAGTATTTTCTTTTATCACCTGTAATTGGACTCAAGGTGTTTGGAGGCGTGGTCATGTCTGTGGTAGCCTGGATGGTATCAGTGTGGAAATGATCAGTAACAGTGTGTGTTTGGGTGGGGGTAGTCGCGGTGTGTGTTTGGGTGGGGGTAGTCGCGGTGTGTGTTTGGGTGGGGGTAGTCACAGTGTGTGTTTGGGTGGGGTTAGTCACGGTGTGTGTTTGGGTAGTCGCGGTGTGTGTTTGGGTGGGGGTAGTCACAGTGTGTGTTTGGGTGGGGGTAGTCGCGGTGTGTATGGGTGGGGTTAGTCACGGTGTGTTTTTGGGTAGTTGCGATGTATGTTTGGGTGGGGGTAGTCGCGGTGTGTGTTTGGGTGGGGGTAGTCACGGTGTGTGTTTGGGTGGGGGTAGTCACAGTGTGTGTATGGGTGGGGGTAGTCACGGTGTGTGTTTGAGTAGTTGCGGTGTGTAAGGGGGTACTGAGGACCTATTCTAACCCGGATCCCCACGGGGCTCCGGTGAGGATGAGTTTCCGTCTGTAAACTGGGATAGCAAGTGGGGCATCCGTGCTTATAACACCCGTAAAATTCGTAAACGGTGCGAGTCGCTTCATGGTATCCGTCGACGGCATAATTTCCGACCGGGACTTCGCCTCCGTTTCTGGCATGTCGTATGTGGCATATACTCTGGTGACTCATCCAGGTGAGCCACAGACAGGCTTTGTCCGAATATTGTCGTGCCAGTTCGTACCCGAGGTTCTGGGTTTTATGCCAATGATCCTAGTATATATATATTCATGATGAAGAAAGGTGCATCTAGCAAACTGGTTTTTGTATGCCCCCAGGGTCAGAGGGGGAGGGGGGTTACATAGTTTGAAAATAAATCAATGCTTTGAAATCTGCTCTTTTGTATTAATCAACTATTTCATGATAAAATTTGCAAAATTTTGAAAAACATGTATGTGGCCAATGGATCAGTGGTTCCTTTAGGGTGAGGTGCACAACTGGGTATGAAGTGGAAGTGCATTTTCTCTTTGTTACTCTGATCCACCTCTGGGTATTAAGTAATTTGAGTAAGCATGCTAAGTTAATAATTATGATAAGCAATATTGCATCTTTCAACATTGTAAATTCTGAATTTCATGGCCCCTGGTTCAAATCACGAACCAAATTGAATTGTTTGAAAGTTGTGACACAATACTCAGGTGACCTATAAGGCCGTGGGCCTCTTGTTTTAAGAAAGGGACAATTATTAAAAAACTTATCGATAATTATATTTAAAATAACAAGAATAACCTGTTTTGTAAATATTGTAAAAAAATCAGTATTGTCTTCGAAATACACTAGTGCATGAAAAGCACTGCCTGCAACATATATTCAGAATAATGTAATCTTTGGGATTACCACAGGCTTTATCTGATAGCGTCTCCCCGTCATTCTTTTGAAGTAAGTTGAGAATCAACCTCTTCAAGACATCAAATTTTGATTCTGCAACACAAAAGTCAAATTAATAAATGATAAACATAAAGAAGGGTTACATGTATGAGCTCTTAGGTCAGCTAACTTAGGCAATCTAGAGTACCATGAGATGTGGTGCTAGAGGGTGTTGTTGTCGACGTTGATGTGGTGGTAGAGAGCGTTGTTGTTAATGTCGATTCCTCTGCTAAAAAAGATACTAAAACTTTTCATTAATTTTCTTTATAAAAGCACATGTTACTTTTGCTATAAGGGAAATGGTAAATGTACTAATGTTTTATTTGGTTAAGGTAGTCTCCTAATACTTGAGCACTCGAGCCATTCACATGTGTAATTTATTACATTTTTTCAAGCGCGCTAGTTATAATAAAATAAACAAAAGAGCTGGAATATTATAAAGTGTCTCTACTATTTACTACACATATTTCATAGTAGATTTGGTGCAATTTGTATTGGCTACCCAAAGTCATGTGACACTAGTCACGTGACATTCATTCATACATTTTTCCCGCTATCAGTCTGACCTAAATTTAAACATCGGTGCTGGTGTGAACATAGGTGTTTCCCCATGTAAAATAAACAAATTAGTGTGTAATCGGAAGGGGTACAAAGTCAACATAGATTTTTTTTTCTCGAGCTTTCATTCCCTGCGAAAAATGAGAGTCACTTAAATAACATATTTATCTCGTTGCAGAAAACATGAGAACATAATTCTCAGCTTATCTTGAAAAACAACATGGGAAAGAAATTAAACATATATTAATAAAAGTGTTTAAACTTACCATCCTCTAGAGTCCGAACATAAAGAAAGTCTAAAAAAAATTCAAGTCAACAATATAAAGTTAACTTATCTTCTAAACTAAACCCACCAACACTTATCAAAAATATAGATTAAAATGAATTACAGGTGAATCTCGATCTCTCGAAGTTCAAGGGACAGCAAGAAAAGTTCGAGAGATCGAAGGGTTCGAGTCGTAGAAAGTATATAAAATCCGAAATTTTCAGTTCCGATCTTCGAATTTCTCCTTTTTTTAGATACCGGAAGTATTTGTAAATAAAGTCATTGCACTTTTTTGTCGTATTTTACAGGTAATATTTACTTGATATCAACAACAACGATCGAACTTCGACTAAATAAAACGAATTCCTAAAGTTTCAATACTTATGTGTTTTTATTTAATGATTAAATGAAATCCGAATAGCAATTGTCGGTTTGACTATTCCGCAGGTTGATCGGGTCCTTCACCTGTTCACCAATATTCTCAAGATTTTTCTTAATCGGTATGTAGTACTTCATAAAGGAAATTCTTGTGCAATATTTGCCAAAAGAATACCTCGACTCTAATGAAAGTTCATAGCCAATGGGAACTTATCGATTTGACTATAAATTATTTTCTAAAATATATCGACTCGTTTTCAAGTCAAAATAAGTTGTGAATTTAAAAACATTTTTTAATTTACAAATAATAATCAATTACGTAATTATATCAACACGCAGACTACCCAAAGGTGAAATGTCATCTAAGTAAACACCCAATTAACACCTCAATGACAAGCCCCAGGCGTTCACTGTTTTCCAGGTAAGTTCAGGCTGCATCAATTTTACGCTTGATTGGTTTGTATACACACGCAATAAAATTTCGAGAGATAGGGAGTAAAATTCAATGAAATATGTGTAACGGGATCCATGATTTGGTTCGAGGGATAGAAGTTCGAGAGATCAGGGGTAAATTTGTTTCGTTATATAGAGGAAAAAACGGGACCGGAGGTTCACTTCGAGAGATCGGAGTTCGAGCAATCGAGAGTCACCTGTAATTTATAAGGATTTGAAACTAAAAACTCATCTGTCTCTTTCTCTGAATATTGCATTTCGTCATACAAAGAAATAACAATTTAAGAAAAGAAATTACATCAGTTTGCATAAAAACAATTTGTACCGATATTAATGTCAGATGATGCAAAGAATTTTTTTCCGCAAATCATTAAAAAAAACAACTTATATCATATTTCTAAAAATAAAATAAAACTTTTGACTGTAAAATACTTTTAATTTTATTTAAAAAATTACACAAGTGTCAAAACTTTTGATAAAAAGTTACATGGATTTATATATATAGGAGAAAATTTGAATTGTGATTATCATAGAAGGCCTACAATTTCCTGCATGATATTTTAGAAGTCTTTAATTTAAACAAATTTACAACGAAAATATGTCAAACGAAATAGTAATCAACCAAGACATCGAGTCTTTTGTCTATCATCTGTCCTTAAGCAGGTCTGGACGATTTCTAAATATGGAAGTCAAGAACGATAACCGAAAATTGCTATAAATGTACATCAAGTACACGTAATTATTTTTCTGTCCAATCAGACAACAGCATTTTTACACACCCCAAAGCATATTTTAAAAGAACAAAAAGATAACACGTGCTTTTGTTTTTTTCCTCAAAAAGATTTTTTTAACAAAAAATCTGTAGAAGTAAGATGAAAACTTTTGAAGAATAAGGTATTCCCCATATTTTTACCGTGAACAACCTTGACATTTTTATCTCGGTAAAGAAAAAAATAATGCACGATAGAATGTAAGCGTTTACAGACGTATAGATCGCACCAGCAAGTTTTTATCAAGTTCAATTATAACTGTACTGTTGGATCAACAGTAGAGCTAACCATGGAATACAGCACATGTAAATTTCTAATCATTTATTGATGAAGTAGATGATATGGATATGTGATGCGATGATTTGTAAAGATGATGGTAAAAAGCTACAAAATACAAGAAAACTTGACGTACACAAAATGACTGAATGCATGTAAACATAGCACATATGAACTGATGTTAAATACACATTGCGGTATATAAAGGAAGATATCTTCAACATATTTCTGATGTACAGTAAAGTTTAAAGAATTTAGACTAGGTTTAAATGATTACAATTACCGGTTTACCAATATACAGAAATCAATCAAAATTAAGTTCAAAAATGGCCGCCATAGATCGAGTCACATGTATAGAAACTGTGTGCAATTTAACTCATATTTCTCTAATAAAAACAAATCTTGCAAATAACATCTTTGTTAGATAAACATGTTACATCATTAAACTTACATTTTGAGCTGACTAGGATCAATGAAAATAATTAATAATGGCAAAAACTGGCAAACCAGAGCAGGTTGAAAACCCGCGTAATGAAAACGAAATAATACAAAAGAGTTCCACAAAATAGACAAGTCGTACATAAAATATTTCTGATAACAGCACACTCCCCGTCTGGTATAAAATACCACTACTAAATATTTGATCAAATAAACTAAAAATCAAAAACCAAACATCATGATCGAATACAGTATAATAATTCAATCTAACAGCACAACTAATTCATGTACAGGTCTCATGAAAAATGCAGGTTTGCCATCACGAATCACTCGGATCTGAACCTTTCGTACTAAACCGTCATCGCTTGCGAATGTTTTTTCAACGATACCCATCGGCCAGTAGTTTCGGTGCACTGCAGAGTCCTTAACTATCACAACATCACCCGGTTTCACATTTGGCTGTCTGTCCTTCCATATACGTCGCGATTGCAGTGTCTTTAAGTACTCTCTTTTCCAATATTGCCAAAATATGTCAGCTAACACTTGGGCATGCTTCCACTGCGCACGATGAACATCTTTGATATCTAAGGAGTGGGATATCACAGGTAAGAAATCAACCTTTCCTGTAAGGATCATAGATGGGTTGATAACAAGAGGTTCCTCTGGATCTGTGGAAATTGGCGTGATGGGACGCGAGTTAATTATAGCACAGACTTCACACATAAAGGTCACCAGTACTTCATGTGTTAGAGGTTTGAAACGTGATTCCAGTAACATAGAATCCAGAATTCTTCTTGTGATCCCGATGATTCTCTCCCATATACCCCCCATATGGGATGCATGTGGTACGTTGAATTTCCAAGTAATTCCTGATGTCTCTAAGAACTCCTGAACTGGTCCTTTTTCTACTCTTATTGTGTTGACTTTCATTTCTTCGGCAGCTCCTATGAAATTTGTGCCTCGATCAGAACGTATCAATTTCACTGGGCCTCTTATTGCTAAGAAACGTCGTAAGGCATTGATGAAGGAGGAACTCGACATCTCCTCAATGACCTCGATATGCACGGCTCTGGATACTAAACATGTAAATAAGATTGCCCAACGTTTACTGTTGGCAGCGCCTCCTCGAGTTTTACGAGTTACAATTTCCCAGGGTCCAAAGGCGTCGATACCAATAGAAGTGAAAGGTGGACCTGGAATCAATCTCTCTGCTGGCACATCAGCCATTTTCTGAGTTTCTCTGTAGCGTCTCAACTTACGGCAGGTTACGCACTTGTGTATGAGGGATGATATCACTCGTTTAGCTCCAATGGCCCAATAACCTCCTGTGCGAACTGCTCCCTCAGTGAAAAGCCTTCCTTGATGTTTGGTTTTCTCATGGAAATCCCGTATAATCAAACAAGTAATATGACTTCCTTTAGGTAATATGATCGGATTTACTTCCTTAGCAGGTACTTGATTGGCTGCTGCATTGATCCTACCGCCAACACGAAGGAGTCCACTTTTATCAAGGAAGGGTGACAACTGTGTAATCTTGCTATCTCTGGGTAAAGGCTTCTCATCCATAATGAATTCAATGTCTCTTTGAAAATGTTCTTTTTGAAGTTCTCTGAGAACTAAACACTCTGCTTTCTGTACATCATCAATGTGAGATGTAGATTCTGTGTCTTGCTGAGAATTCTGTGAAGTCTGTAGCTTCCTGGCAAGTTTCTGAAGAGTCATAACTGCACGAATTAAAGATTTCCAGCTGGAAAATCGCTCAAATCGCTCTGTTCCTAGTTGACTGGGTAAGTAAGGACCAGTGCTGCTTTTTGTCATCAGTGGTCTCACCTCAACATCATTGTCAGGTTCTATGAGTGAAAAACTTTCACTATCATCATCTATCCTCTTTGCTTCACAGAGCCACTGCGGTCCAACTATCCATGGAAGTTGCATAATATCCGTATTGTAAGAGATGCTCCTGGTGCAAGAGTCAGCAGGATTTCTATCTGTAGAAATGTAATTCCATTGGTCGGCACTTGAGATTTTCAGGATGCGGTCAACACGATTACTCACATAGGAATAGAAGCGGCGAGTACGATTGCTGACATATCCAAGGACCACTCTACTGTCACTGTTGTAGCACATACACTCCAATGGAATATCCAGTTGTATCGATATTATCTGTGCTATTTCTGTCGCTAAAACCGCAGCACAGAGTTCTAGACGAGGGATGGTATGTCCCCTAGATGGTGCTAACTTTCCTTTTCCCATCAAGAATCTCACACTTGAATGTCCATCATTGTCTGTCACTTTCAGGTATGCTGATGCGGCTATCGCCTTTTCTGAGGCGTCACAAAATATGTGTACTTCTACAGTCTTGGCTATGCTAATGGATACATGTGATAACATCCGTGGAATGGTGACATCTTTCAGGATCTGAAGAGATGATATCCACTCTGTCCATTTTTGAAGATGTTCCGATTGTAAAGGTGTGTCCCAGTCGGTTCCTGTAGAGGTCACTTCTCTTAGGAGGATCTTTCCACTTAAGGTTATCGGAGCAATAAATCCTAAGGGGTCAAATAAACTGTTTACATGTGATAGGAGGCCACGACGTGTGAATGGCTTCTCTTCCGCTGGGATAGTGAATCGGAACGTGTCGTCATTCAGACTCCAGCACAATCCAAGACTTCTGTGTACTGTGTCATCACTGTCTATTTCTTTCAGATTTTCACCATGGTCACTTGGATCAAATGCATCCATGACAGTTCTTTTATTTGAGGTAATCTTGTGAAGTCTCAACTTGCCTTCGCTCTGCATTGTAGACTGTGTGCGTTTCATAAGACTGATGGCATCAGTCTCGGAAGGTAGGGAAATTAGCCCGTCGTCTACATAAAAATTGCGATTGACAAAGTCCTTTACGTCTAAATCAGCATTCTCCACAGTTTTACGAAGACCATAGGTAGCTATGGCTGGAGATGGGCTGTTCCCGAATACATGGGCTGTCATCCTGTATTCTATGAGAATGTCATCTGGGTCGTTGTTCCTGTACCAATAAAATCTGAGGAAGTCACGATGTTTCTCATTAACTCTGAATCGATAAAACATCTGCTCAATATCAGCTGTCATTGCGACTTCATTCTTTCTGAACCGAAGAAGAATCCCCAATAAGCTGTTCACCATATCTGGACCAGACATGAGCATACCATTTAAGGACGTCCCTTCAAAGACCGCCGACGAATCAAACACTCCTCTGACTTGTCCTGGTTTTTTCGGATTTTGTACGCCAAACAATGGTAAATACCAGCAAGGGCTATCTGATTCCGAGGAAGAAGGGGCTTCTTCCGCAGCTCCACTGTCTAGTACTTTACGCATAAATGTTACAAATTGTTCTTTTTTCACAGGATCCTTCTGCAAACTACAGTGAAGTATTTGAGCACGACGGTAAGCTTGGGGTTTGTTGTTTGGTAAGTAATCAGGAAGTTGTCTAAAAGGTAGAGGTGCCGTCCAAAATCCTTCCTCATCCTTCTCAAAGGACGTGTCCATTAGCTTTAAGAAGACACGATCTTCAACTGATAGGCCAACTTCATCATCTCGTAATGTCTTTGTGAATACATTGTCACCACGAAAATCACGATCACTCAGTGCACTTGTAGATGTCGATATATGATCCTTAATATGCAGGTAGCTTTGACATGGTTCATTGCAGGTTGCACTTCCGTTACCAAGAATTGACACTTTATTCACACATACAGAGTCACGAGGATGGATCTTTCCTAAACAGACCTCACCAATAATTACCCAGCCAAGCCCTAGTTCTAAGGCATATGGCGTGCCTTTCGGACCCACAATCTGTTGTTTAATATGATGAGCTTCAGGTAGGTCTCTTCCAATAAGTAACTGAATCTTGGAGTTTGGATCAAACTCGGGGATGAGAGATGAAATATCTCGTAGATGGTCAAAGGACTTAGCCACATCTGGTGTGGGTACTTCCGACAGTTCATTGGGTAAATCATCACACTCAATAAGGGAAGGCAGCTCGTAAATAACTGAGCCATCAACGGAGCGAACCATAAGGCCATGAGCTCTCCTACCATATCTCACTGTGTTTCCAGAACATGAGGTGAGTGTGTATTTGGTGGGTTCACTTGTAATGTTCATGACATCAAATAGGTCAGGTGATGCGAGAGATCGATTACTTTGGTCATCCAGTATTGCGTACAAACGTACTGTAGAGTTTGGAAAGTCTGAGTGAAACACATCCACAAGTAAGGTTTTGCTGCATGAACGACCTTTATACCCTTCACCGCAGAACTGTGTGCATGAAGTTGACACTTTGTCAGTTGTAAAGGGTGTAGTAGATATGCTATCAGTTGTCGCCGCCACCGGTCTAGCAGATTGCGTAGATTGTGAAGATGCTTCTGATTGCTGACGGTTAGACTCCCCGCCGTGAACACTTCCTCTTTGTACATAGGATCTTTCTGGGTGTAAGGCTGTAGCATGAGAATGACTACCACACGTTCTACACTGAATGTTCACGGTGCAGTCTTTAGGTAGGTGTTTAAAGGTACAACATCTGGTACAAATGTGTCTACTCTGTAGAAAGTTCTTGCGCTCAATAAGTGGCTTAGCACGAAATCCATTACATTCATGTATGCTATGGTCCGCCTTATGATATGGACAGCGATTGTAGTTTGATCTTGCATTTTCGTTCACGTCCGTTCTACGAGCATGTACACCAGGAGCCCGTGGGGCTGGCGTCTTGGTAACCTTATTACTTGGAGTCACTGATCTGTTGAACATAAATGCAGGATCGTTTCTTATAGCACACATTTCCTTTATGAACTGTACAAAAAAGGAAAATGGTGGAAAATGTACGGTATTGTCTCTTTTGTAAATGGACGCTCTTGAAATCCACTTCTCCTGCAGATGGTATGGTAACTTCAGCAATATGGGGTTGACACCTGCTGACGAGTCGAAATAAGCTAAGCTGGTTGAAAACTGTGGATTAGCTTTCAATGATTCTACTTTTATCAAAATGTTCAATAAGTCATAGAGTCTACTGTTTTCACTAGGAGCAATCTGACGAAAGTTTTCCAGCTGTAATCGAAGAGATGACTCAATCATTTCTGGTCTCCCGAACATTTCATCTAGTCGTTCCCATATCAATTTCACTGCACGGTTCACTTCTCCAGGATTGGCATTCCTAATGCTGCTTGCCACTTCTTTAGATTTTCCAGACAGTCTGTTGATAAGAAGATCAAGTTCTTCATGCTTTGAAACCTTGATTTCACTCATAATGTTGAGAAATGAACACTTCCACGAATTATACGATTCTGCCTTGTCATCGAAGGTTGACAGTCTCTCAGGTACAAGCTGTTTTCGCATCATAAACAATGTCAAATCCGACAGTGCGTTTTCGGACGCAGGGTTGTTAGGAAACTGTTGAGCTATGGGAACAGAGTCAAACTGAGTATGAGGAATAGCAGATGTTGGTTCTGCAGGATGGAAAACTGGTGCACTAGCTGAAGGTAGAATGCGGTTCGTATAACTCTGTATTGGTCGGTAAGGCGTTGGAATGGGTATAGTTTTGTCCGGAACAGGAGTATGTAAGTTTGAACTCGCAACGTCATTTTCACGGAAATTCAGACTTTCGACATATCTTCGTACCTGTTCATCTTTGCTTTCAGACTCTATATCCAATGACAAAGAACCTTCAGACTCCTCGTCCATGACCACATTTTCCTCTTTCAAAAGTTTCAGATTAATGTCTAATTCCTGTTTCTTCCTATGCACTTCAGCTTTCCGAGTGATCTCCTCTTCTTCTAATTTCAACTTTTCCTTCTGAAGTTCTGCTTCTTTCTTTAAGAATTCTAATTTCTGTTTTCTCTTTCCTGAACTTGCACCAGATATATGGGAAGCAGTTTCCACCAAGTCTAGACGCAAAGTCTTTATTTGCTCCAATGAATTTTCAACAATCTGTTTCGCTTTCACAAAAGTTCCCGAAAACCTTGTATCTTCACGTTTGGAGGCCTCACTGTTCGTACGTACGAGGAAATCTCTGTACTCATCAGCATAACAGACATATGGTTCAAAGGCTGCACGAATATCAGCATCAAATTTGCGTAATGTTTTTATGGTTTTGTCACTTTCTTGTATACTAAGAATAATGTCCTCAACAGTGTTCCATAACTTGTCAACACGTTTCTTATAATCAACACACTTAGCTTCGAATACCGCTAAACCCTTCTCCGTTGGAACATGTAAACGCTTTTCTGATTCTTCCTGTTTGTCTGCCATGATGACTTTGTTGTGAAGATCCGTGGGTCATGTAAATCTTTTTACTGTACTGTTGGATCAACAGTAGAGCTAACCATGGAATACAGCACATGTAAATTTCTAATCATTTATTGATGAAGTAGATGATATGGATATGTGATGCGATGATTTGTAAAGATGATGGTAAAAAGCTACAAAATACAAGAAAACTTGACGTACACAAAATGACTGAATGCATGTAAACATAGCACATATGAACTGATGTTAAATACACATTGCGGTATATAAAGGAAGATATCTTCAACATATTTCTGATGTACAGTAAAGTTTAAAGAATTTAGACTAGGTTTAAATGATTACAATTACCGGTTTACCAATATACAGAAATCAATCAAAATTAAGTTCAAAAATGGCCGCCATAGATCGAGTCACATGTATAGAAACTGTGTGCAATTTAACTCATATTTCTCTAATAAAAACAAATCTTGCAAATAACATCTTTGTTAGATAAACATGTTACATCATTAAACTTACATTTTGAGCTGACTAGGATCAATGAAAATAATTAATAATGGCAAAAACTGGCAAACCAGAGCAGGTTGAAAACCCGCGTAATGAAAACGAAATAATACAAAAGAGTTCCACAAAATAGACAAGTCGTACATAAAATATTTCTGATAACAGCACAATAACATTTGCCAGAAAATATTATATGATGGTAAATATAATTTTGCTTACCCGTTCGATTTTCATCGATTATGCTTAAATTCCATGTGTATAGATCAACTTACACTGTAAGTGTTTATCGTATACACATATAGTTTTGCATTATCACGGGTTTCATGAGCGCCGAATACTTAGCTATGCAGACTTTAAATGGGCATTTAAGGAAAGGCGTTTAACGTGGAGAAAAGAGAATCCTGTAATAATACATGAATGCGTTTTATCCCAATATCTTACCTCGCATATCAGACTACTTAGTCTAGTATTCTGTAATCATGATAATAAACACTCAAAAATAATAAAGAGTTATCTTTTCGATAAGATTTTCATGTCAGGCTCTAAAAACCGAAAATTTACCGCATCTATATCATTTTTTAACGTAAGTAAACCTTTGGGATTGCTAACTCCTAGAGACAGATTTTTTTATCCCACTTAAAACGTATTCTAAGCTTACAAGTCGTGTTTGTTCACGGTAGAATTGTCATAAATATTATATTATTCCCAAATGTGCATACAGTTTACAAAAAGTTTGTTCTAAAAAAATCTTTTGAGCAAAAAACTAAAAAACCACGTGTTTTATTTATTCTCTCATGGGTTTGTCTAAATGCTGTTATCTGATTGGTTAAAAGGATTGGTGCCTTGTTTATACTGTGTATTAATAGCAATTCACGGTTATCGTTCTTGACTTCCTTATTTCGAAATCGTCCAGACCTGTTAAGTGATATTTTCGCGGAATGCATATCAGCGTCCGAGCGAAAATATTACATTTCTTCTCGAAAATTAAAGCTTTCGTTCTGTTTCGTTGCGTGCCACTCTGCAAGCTCCTTCCGCTCCCCAGTCGGCATGGCATCGTTTCCGTAATATTTTATCTCTGTATATGGTGTTAAGTACATGGGAACAGTAACTTTGGCCGAGTTCCTGTAGACCAAATGCTTCTGATATTTTAACTCGTTTCATGGGAAGGAAATTGATGGAATCCACAAACGTTCAGTTTTTGATCAATGTGCATGTACATTATTTTGGAACCATTGTATATGATCTTGCGAAGTCAAATGGAGTGTCAGTCAATAAGAATTTCTAACATGGGGTGCAATTCAAAACTGTTGGCATTGTGTGCAACTACCTTACTGCAAATATGGTCATGAAGAACACCTTTATTGATCATGCATGGGTCCTCCAAAACAATGACACGGTATTATCTACCAGAGGTAACGAAAACTTCTCTAACGTCTGTCGCGTTTCCTCGAACTTCTCAGCAGTCGGGCCATAACAAGTCACTACTTTTCCGTATATAGGTCTATTTTGTACCAATAAGATACATGTCATAATTATTATGATCATTACGTGTACCATTTTTGTTCGGCTGTCAACAAAGTAAAACAAGAGGCCCATGGGCCACCTCGCTCACCTGAGAAGCTTTGACTATTCGTTCTTCACCAGATTTCCCCCTTGTTATATATAATGCATACCCATCCTACCCCACTGATCATAATTTAGACATTTTGAAATCTACACTACCCCATGATCCTTCCATGGGCACATATGTTTCAGCTTTTTTGGCCCAGTGGTGACCGAGAAGAAGATTTTCAAAGATTTTTCCTATATATTTCTATGTAAAACTTTGATTCTCTATAATGGCCCCGCCCTTCCCCCGGGGGTCATGATTCCTTCAATTTAGAATTTACACTACCCCAGAATGCTTCCACATAAGTTTCACTTTTTCTGACCCAGTGGTTCTTGAGAAGAAGATTTTCAAAGATTTTTCCTATATATTTCTATGTAAAACTTTGATTCTCTATAATGGCCCCGCCCTTCCCCCGGGGGTCATGATTCCTTCAATTTAGAATTTACACTACCCCAGAATGTTTCCACATAAGCTTCAGCTTTTTTGGCCAAGTGGTTCCTGAGAAGAAGATTTTCAAAGATTTTTCCTATATATTTCTATGTAAAACTTTGATTCTCTATCATGGCCCCGCCCTTCCCCCGGGGGTCATGATTCCTTCAATTTAGAATTTACACTACCCCAGAATGTTTCCACATAAGCTTCAGCTTTTTTGGCCCAGTGGTTCCTGAGAAGAAGATTTTCAAAGATTTTTCCTATATATTTCTATGTAAAACTTTGATTCCCTATAATGGCCCCACCCTTCCCCCGGGGTTCATGATTCCTAAAATTTAGAATTTACACTACCCCAGATTGCTTCCACATAAGTTTCACTTTTTCTGGCCCAGTGGTTCTTGAGAAGAGGATTTTCAAAGATTTTTCCAATATATTTCTATATAAAACTTTGATTCCCCATTGTGGCCCCGCCCTTCCCCCCGGCGTCATTATTTGAACAATTTAGAATCTACATTATACCAAGATGCTTCCACATAAGTTTCAGCTTTTCTGGCCCAGTGGTTCTTGAGAGAAGATTTTCAAAGATTTTTCCTATATATTTCTATGTAAAACTTTGATTCCCCATTGTGGCCCCGCCCTTCCCCCGGGGGTTATGATTTGAACAATTTAGAATCTACAATACCCCAGGATGCTTCCAAATAAGTTTCAGCTTTACTTGCCCAGTGGTTCTTGAGAAGATTTTTTAATGACCCAACCCTATTTTTGTCTTTTCTTGATTATCTCCCCTTGCGAGGGGATATGTCCCTTCATTTTAACAATTTCAATTTCCCTTCACCCAAGGATGCTTTGTACCAAGTTTGGTCAAAATTGGCCCTGTGGTTCTGGAGAAGAAGTCGAAAATGTGAAAAGTTTACAGACGGACAGACAGACGGAGAGACAGACAGACGGACGGACGACGGACAATATGTGATCAGAAAAGCTCACTTGAGCCTTCGGCTCAGGTGAGCTAAAACATGAAACAGAAGTGGTCATTTATGCTCTCCTTGTCAGGAAATTATCTAAGAATATTTTACTTTTCTTGGAACATTTCCATCAGTCTATGCATCATGAATATTTTGAACAGATACAGAACTTATCACGATTGTCATGATTCGCTGTTTTGTCTGCGATGGCCATAAGGGCAGATTCTGATATTCCTTTCAGAAGACACTTTCGTAGACGTAACTCTCGGAACCAATCATTGTCAATTACTTTCTTAAGCGAGTCATTTTGCCATTTGCTTCTATTGAATGAGTAACAAATAGCATATTCATTTCTTCCATCTCTGACACAGTCCCAATCTCTTGCCAGTATTAAAAGGAGGAAGTAGGGAACCCACAGTGGATTACAAAATATACATCCTTGATGTAACCGTGGATATAAATAATTTCAGATGCCCGCTGGAAGAAATAAACTGCTCCATAATTCTCTTCTTGGAGATTTCATCCGTATTCTCTCTCCACTTAAAGAAACCCGTCTTCCAATTCATCGAGCAATCATCTGAACATCTGCTGACAAGTTCTGATTGTATATTGTTTAACGCATTATGTAATACTCACCTTGTGCGATTGAGTGTAACTCTCTGGGAAATTTGAGACAGTGATGAGGTAAAATGATGTGGTTATTTTTACCCATGATCGTTCGCAATAATTTTTTAGTTATAATCACACATACCTGAACATGATAGAACGTCACCCGAAGTTATCATTTCAACGGTTTTCACCCTCTGCTGACATTTTTTTTTAAACTGCGTTACATTGCCACATTCTCCTCTCAATAAAAATAGAGGTACAATTAATTGAAATTAAAATTTATAATTCTTTAAAAAAATCTTTAACATAATCAATCAGCATAGATGTCTGTAATAGGTCGACTCTCATGCTGTCGTCTAACTCGCATACGGCATCCAATTCCCTTTGAAGGGGGAAGGCACCGCCAACTATCCGTCGTAAAAAAATCTACACCGACCATAGGTGTAGTGTTAGAGATCTGGCGAGTACCCAATAGTTGCGTTGTTGCTGCTGCATTCCAGCGACTGGGGCGAGTACCGGGAAATTGTTGCTTCAATCAGACTTCATGAGTAGTAAGGGGTGTAGTATGGGGTCAATGACGTCATGGGTCCGACTAGGGTCAGCCATCTCACAAAGCCGTCTGGGGTCATTGACGTCACAACCCATCCCACAAAACCGTCTAGGGTCACCCATCCCATCAAACCGTTTGGGGTCACCCATCCCACAAAGCCGTTTAAGGTCACCCATCCAATAAAGCCGTTTGGGGTCACCCATCCCATCAAACGTTTTTCCAACGATCACAATTCTTGTTTTTTTCACTGAGGGATTGTATCAGACACACCCTATAAATTCCTTGTGATTATTATATAAACTATATTATATGAAGTTTAATTGAGATTTTTACTCTGCAAAGAGCAAACAACTTCATGCAATGTTTTCCTCTCTTACATGTATTTATATATTTTGTCCCCACTGAATATTTCATCAACACCAAACTCAATAACGTCTGACGACTGTTCGACGCTTTTTCTTTTGACTTGTACATGATGATGAAGCTGAACTATTCTCTCCATCTGAATCTGATTTATGCGTTCTCTTACTGAAGTGGGTTAAATTTCTTCGGAAGTTTTGCCTGTAGATGTAGAAGCACTAGACAGTTGCATCTCTTAGTATCTATATCCTTGTTCTCTCAGGTTCCCCTAGATTTTTGACCAGAGACCTACTTTTCTTAGTTTACCATTTTCAATTGCACTTTTGTGGTTTTGATATTCTGACAGTAATAAGAGTTTGGATTTTGACCAGATCAGTAGTGTAAAAACCAGAGTTCTGGCGCAGATACTTAACATGGAGCTCCACAGTGGAGCTGTGGAGCCAATGACGTCATGAATCACCATAGAAACGAACATGCCCTCTTTATTCATGAATGATTTAAAACAATTGGTTATTATCAAAAAAGAGATCGATGACCCTGTTACGTCACTGAGTATTATAGCTTGAAACAAATGATGGTAAACAATGGAACAAAAGCAGTTTCTTAATTTAGAATGGGAAATTTCGCAAGGTCATGGAAAGAAATGACGGTCATTGTTGAAGACAACAAAAGAAATAATCGTCATGACCAGACATGACCCCTAAAATGATAAAGTCAATAAAGGGGACGCAAAGGGCCTTTTGTGGTCCCTAATGGGTCCCTGTTGTCCCATCGATGAATGGTGTATTGAAAATGTGAACAATAGAGGTTTAAAAATGGGACGGTGTTGAATTGAATGAGACATTTAAATGGGGCATCAGTCAACCGAAACACTACAGGTAGAAACATGTCTCGATGAACACGGGCATTTAAATGCTGTAAGCATCCACACAGCGCTGATTTAAACTCTTCTATTCAATATACACATTATGGGGATTTTAGTGAAAGAGAAATATAAAGGTCCGATATACTACAGGTATACGCATCTTAAATAAATATAAGTACTCGTACAGTGTATAATGTCTACTACATCCTCATGATATCTCGAGAAGGAGAACAGGAGTAAGAATACGACTCTTAAATCTGTCGAAACTTTAAAATACACAATACAATAAGACCACAATTATCATACTTTTATCAGCATCGGAATTTATTAGAAGTTAATTTTATGCCATATAGTGATTATCAAGTCTACATTGTAAATGAATTCATTATCATATACAAAGGAAGCTGAATAGTTTTGACAGACAGTTAAATAAAAGACCTTATGAATTGGGATAAATTTGTACAGTTCTATAAATAAATGGTTTGGAATTTCCAAATGAAAATTTACCAATTTTAATGGAATGGTACTTAGGTAATGACGTTGAAAATGAGGTAATAACAAAGAGACCAATCAGATGACTTGTTTTTCAATTATCACCATGGAGATTGTTACAGTATAAATTGATGAACGGCATGCATATAAATATAATGTGTCACATATGCGAAAGAGGTAACACCTTAAAGAGTGTTTAAGAAGAGTTTGCATTGTGGTTCAATTGTATGGAATGGGAAATTATATCTAAATAAGGTAGGAATCATTTTATTAACCTATGAAAAGTAATTAAAAGAATGTGTTAAATAATGCAATGTCTTGTGCATGTGCAATGTAAAAAAAATGAACAAACCTTAACTCACTGCAGTGAAGTTATTTTAGTTAGAACGGGGCCTTAGAAATAAATGCTCAACAAATCTTCAAACAGCTGTTTAATGTTTGGGTTTTTTCAGATGAGTAATTTTGCGACGTTTCTGTAAAAAGGTCTCGGTCGCTCAATTTCGCCATTCAATTGTGAGATTTAAAGGCTTCATAATCGAACGGTCGAGTAAACAATTTTACTAGGTTTTTTTCAATTGCATTTGCAAGTTGATTTTATTTAGATACGTACATATGGTTATATAATAATATAGAATTAGTTTTTTTAATCATTAGGACATAATTATTACAAATGTATTTTGTCAAATCTATGAATGTTACCCTTTTTAACAGGGAAGAACATGCCTGCTGATCAGTTTTTGTGTGAGGATTGTGGGAAGTATTTCACTCGAATATCAAATTTACATCGACATCAGCGAACTACACATGGATCAGAATCCTCCCGTTGTCCGACATGCGGTAAAAGCTTTAACAGACGGGATAGCTATTTACGTCACATTAGAAGTCACTCCAGAATCTTAGGTCTGGAATCCCAACATGGCAATCTTGAAATGGGGGATCATCCACAAGCCTCGAACAACATCGACAAAGAAAATGTAAACCCTAATTCCAAAATTCAACTTGGCAGCGGAGATTCATCAAATAACCCGAAAGGTAACATTAGTGTTTTTTTTTTCTAATATTATTCACATTATTATTGTGTAATTTTTCAGACATGAAATTGATCTCTGATTATTACTATTCAGCTGATGACACAAATGAATGTATCACCGAGGAAGATGCCATTGAGGGAAATTTAAAGAAAATATTTCTAGAGGCTAACGATAAAAGCAAATACGACCCTTTGACCTTCTTAAAAATCAAAGAAGAGACAATCAGATAAATTTTGAAAGAAGAACGCCTCAAAAGAAAACGGATGAAATTTTACCTTACCTTACAAGTTCGTTTCACTAAGACCAGAGGGGATCAAATTGAACATGCTGAACCCTTTTTCCACGGACGATGTCACATAGTTCTCAAAAACGAAGACATCGAGTCTGCACTAAGGGAAAGTATCATGAAAATTGTTAACTCTTTTGTTGAATACCAAAGAGAAGGTAGTAACTGGACACTTGATAAAGTTCTGGGAGTCAACATCAATATTGTCCAATATAATCCAATTAAAGGTTCAAGTTTCCTACCGCTACCACCTAAATTAGCAAACAAGAAAGCCATCATCAATGTTCAGAATGCTGATCAAAAATGTTTCATGTGGTCGGTGTTATCTTCTCTTTACCCTGCAACAAAAGATCCCCAGCGGGTTATAAATTATGTACAACATGTGGATCGACTCGATTTTACAGACATTCAGTTCCCGGTTCGAATAGGAGACATTCCTAAATTTGAGAAAAAGAACAACATCTCTGTGAACGTGTTTGGGTATGAAAAAAGTGAACTTTATCCCCTTCATCTCACTAAAGAAAGAGGGTTAAAACATGTTGATCTCCTTGTAATTTCCAAAGGGTCAAAGCATCACTACTGTTGGATTAAAAATTTCAACAGATTGATGGGAGATCAAAACGGAGATAATAACCAATATTTCTATTGTCATTACTGTCTCCATGGTTTTACAAAAGAAAGTCTTCTCAAGAAACATGTCCCCAACTGCCAAGTACATGGTGCACAGCGGACCGAAATGCCAACCGAGGAGGACAAATGGCTGAAGTATACAGATGTATCTAAACAGCTCAAAGTTCCGTTTGTGATCTATGCCGACTTTGAG
Organism: Saccostrea cuccullata; assembly: GCF_032062105.1. Classification (NCBI taxonomy): domain Eukaryota; kingdom Metazoa; phylum Mollusca; class Bivalvia; order Ostreida; family Ostreidae; genus Saccostrea; species Saccostrea cuccullata. The sequence goes on from NW_026937021.1 coordinate 31,378, forward strand.
AGTGTTCTAGAGAGGCATTATGGATGTCAAAGGGATCCCAGCAAGTCCTCTACCATCAAGTTGGCTCGTCACATACCATCTGGTTTTACTTACAAAGTTGTAGGTATTTCACCAGATACCGTTGAAAATCACGTGACGTATCGGGGTCCCGATGCTGTTGACAAGTTTATTGAGCAAATGGTCAACGTGGAAGAACGCCTCGTGAATGCTCTTAAGAATACAAAGCCAATGCATTTGTCCGACGAAGAACTTGCAGCTTTCGGATCAGCCACCCATTGTTGCATTTGTAGCCAAGTTCTGGGCAATGACACTGTTCGTGATCACTGTCATGTGACTGGGAAATTCCGAGGTGCTGCTCATAGCAACTGTAATCTAAACTTTAGACTGAGAGAAAGAATCCCAGTATTCTTTCATAACCTCAAAGGTTACGATGCACATCACATTATGACCGCCATCGGCAAAATCAAGTATAAAAAGATTAACTGCATCCCCCAGAATCACGAGAAGTACATTTCATTTTCGCTTGGGAAACTAGACTTCGTAGACACATTCCAATTTTTGTCAACCTCCCTTGATAAACTCTCTGCCAATCTCGGAAAAGAAGGCATCCATAAGTTTCCTCATCTACGAGCTTACGTGACCTCCTCTCATCCTGGAAATGAGCAATCAAAATTCCAGTTGCTCAGTAGAAAGGGAGTGTACCCGTATCGGTACATGAACTCCTTTAAACGATTTCAGGAGTCGACACTTCCACCCCAACGGGCTTTCTACAATGATCTAGACGGAAAGACCGTGTCTGATAAAGACTATCTACATGCACAGTGGGTTTGGGACGTCTTTCAAATTAAAAATTTAGGACAATACCACGATCTGTACATGGAGACAGACGTGCATCTTCTGGCAGACGTGTTCGAAAATTTTCGAAGTCTTTGTCTTGAAATGTACGGTCTCGATGCGGCTCATTTTTACACAGCCCCGGGATTAGCTTGGCAGGCTGCTCTGAAAATGACAGGTGTGGAGTTCGAGTTATTAACCGATCCGGACATGCATCTTTTCGTGGAAAAGGGGCTCAGAGGTGGTATTGCTATGATTTCTAAAGGGTACGCAAAAGCCAATAATCCCTATCTAAGCGACTACGACCCGCATCAACCTTCGAACTATCTGATGTACTTAGATGCCAACAATCTGTACGGGTGGGCCATGAGTCAACCTCTACCAACTCATGATTTTTGTTGGCTTACATCTGACCAGATAGAGACGATCGACGTCAATTCCATTCCTACGGAGGGGGGCACCGGCTACATCTTTGAAGTGGATCTGATATATCCTTCGAAATTGCATGACTGCCACAGTGACTATCCGTTAGCTCCCGAATCATTTGAAATAAAACCAGAGATGCTTTCACCATATCAAAAAGACCTTTTAACTAAGCTTGGAATGAAAGATAGCTCTGTTACCAAGTTAGTTCCCAATCTTTTTGATAAAGAGAAATATGTCGTTCACCACAGAAATTTGCAACTCTACCTGGCTTTGGGAATGAGGCTTACCAAAGTCCATAGGGTACTGTCTTTCAAGCAAAGCCCTTGGCTGAAATCTTATATCGATTTCAATACAAGCATGCGTAAAAAGGCTAAGAATGAGTTTGAAAAGGATTTTTTCAAACTCATGAATAATAGTGTCTTTGGAAAGACCATGGAAAATCTGCGAAAAAGGGTGGACATTCAGCTCGTTCACCACAAAAAGAGGCTCTTAAAGCTCTCGGCTAAACCTGGTTTCAAGGCATTCAAGATCTTCAACGAAGATCTTGCTTCGGTAGAACTCACTAAACAAAAGTTGGTCCTCAATAGACCAATTTATGTGGGGTTTTCCATTTTGGAACTTTCCAAAGTTTTGATGTACGATTTCCACTATAATTACATCAAGGAAAAGTATGGTGATCGCGCCGCTCTCTGTTTTACAGACACAGACTCTTTGTGCTATGACATATCCACCGAGGATGTGTATGTAGACATGAAGGAGAGTCAGCATTGCTTTGATTTCAGTGATTACCCCGAAACACATTTTCTTCATAGCAATGTCAACAAAAAGGTCTTAGGTAAAATGAAGGATGAATGTCAAGGTCATATCATGCGAGAATTCGTAGGTCTAAAGCCCAAAATGTACAGTTTCATTTACGAAAAGAAAATATTTCAAAACGAGAATCAATTTATTTGTCAAGAAGAAAAGAAAAGAGCCAAGGGCGTGAAAAAGGCAGTCGTACAATCGAGCATACAACACGAAAACTATAAAAATTGTCTTTTAAAAAAAGAGTTTCAGATGGAGTCGATGGTGACGTTCAGATCATTTAACCACCAAATATACACTGTTGTTCTAAATAAAACCAGTCTGAGCCCCTTTGACGATAAGAGGCACATCCTTAAGGACGGTATTCACACCTTAGCTCATGGTCATTATAAGACTTAAGAAGTTTTTTTTTGCATTGTAATAATTATTATCATAGATTTGTTATGAAACAGGTTACGTGTCCATTATAGAATATAAGACAAAAGATGTATTGTGCGTTGGTATTACTATCATATATGTTTGTTGTAAAATGCATAAAAAGTCTTATTACATGTATTCAGTGTACACAGAATTGTGAATAAATGCATGAAAAAAAAAACAAGATTATTTTGTTTTATTTGAACATGATTGAACAAAAGACTCCGGGGTGCACCGCCGCGGATCTTAGGTTTCCGGATTCTAAGGTTTCCGGAGTCCATGGATTCCGGTGATCTTGGGTTCCGGAGCTTAAAGACACCGGGAACTAGGATCCCGGAGTCTTATGTTTTTCAGAGAAATTGTCGAAGGTGTACAACTTTTTCTATTTATGTGTTCACTTACAAGCAATATGCAAATGGAATCACGTGGAAAATATTATAAAAATAAAAACATAAATCATTTTTGCCATAACGTTGGAGGACGTCAAAGGGTCAACATGTATCCTTGCAATCTGTGCTCAAGTGTATACGTCTGGCCTGATAGTTTGAAAAGACATGTCAAATATAAACACGGTGTCCTGAAATCCGAAGTGTCACAACAACAACAACAACAACAGCAACAACAACAACAACAGCAGCAACAACAACAACAGCTGCCTTTGTTACAACAACAACAGCAACAACAACAACAACAACAGCTGCCTTTGTTACAACAACAGCAGCAACAGGAGTTTATGTTTCAACATCCTTTTACGGCTAATGTATCTGGACCCACCTGCTCCGGCAAGACATATTTTGTAAAAACGTTGTTGCAACATTGTATGAGCAAGATTTCCCCTCCTCCAGAGAGAATTTTGTGGCTCTATAAGCGATGGCAACCCTTGTATGACATCATCAAAGCCACTGTGTATCCGTCAGTCGAATTTATACAGGGCATTCCATTAGATTTGGAGCAAGATTCCTTCATTCACCCTGGAACGAGGAATCTCGTGATTCTAGACGATCTCATGTCGACGGCGGCCAAAGATTCTAGAATCAACGAGTTGTTTACAGAGGGTAGTCATCATAGAAATTTGTCAGTCGTGGCTATAAATCAAAATCTGTACTATAACAAAGATCCCACCCAGAGACGTAATTGTCACTATCTGGTCCTGTTTAACAATCCTGTGGACAGACAGCAAGTCATGACTTTGGCTAGACAGATGTATCCCGAAAATCCTCAACACCTGCTGAGACATTTTAAAGAAGCCATTTCCAAGCCTTATGGATACCTACTGATCGACCTGAAGCCAACCACACCCGAACATCTGCGCCTGCGCACAAGCGTCTTGAATTCTATAAAATCGCAAGCTTCAGATACCATCTCTCATACACACCACGACACGCCTAGCATTCAGACGTACTCAGAGCTAGACCAATCAACAACCTCTAACTCTGCACAGCATTGTTCAGCTGATCAACTGCAATTCTTAGAAACAGAACCTACCCCCGACCTAGACGAGATGCCTTCCTGTGACGATTGTGGTCTTGTGTTCGAAAACATGCATGACCTCCAGAGACACGTTAAAAGATGGTGTCCCGAAAATGGTTCCCTTAAAAGAAAGAGAGACGATGTGGAAATGGAGGAGGACCAACCACCTACAAAATGGATCCCATTCGAACCCATTGAGAAGGAAGAAGATGAAGATAACCGCGAACATGAAGTTTTTGACGTTCTCATGGGTAAAGCCAAAGAGAACAACGAAACGGAATGGGATCAAAAGTATGATAAATACATCAAAGAGGGATTAACCCAGGAAGAGGCCAGAACAAAAACCGAGGAAAAGTTGAAGTCAAAAGACTTACAAGCGTTCCATAAAAACTATGCCACCCTAATCCAATACATTCTACAATTAAAACACGGTTCCATTCATGCCACTATCATGGACGATGTAGCCGAGTTCCTTTCTGAGGGTTACAGTGAACGTATGTCCATCAGAATGGCCCTTAATAAAAATCGCCATCTCATCGATGAAATGTGGGACGACGAAAGTGAGATGGAAACTGACGATGAGGATGACAGTGAAACAGAGAGTGAAGAATCCGAAGAAAATGCCTAATTAACTTTTGAGAGAAAAACAGTTTTAAATTACTCTGCTTTATTAACACTTGATGTAAGAGTAAACAATGTAACTCAATCCATAACATTTGAAAACTGATGCATACGTTTTTATAATTGTTTTCTTATGCATTTCTATAAAATAACTGTATCTTATGTATCTTACTTATGTAAACTTGCATCAATAAAATATGAAAAATACATCAGATGTGTTGTTTAGTGTGACATAAAATTATTTCTTGATCATGTGACTTAAGCAGTATATATTTGTAAGAGGATCACACGTATGACCCATTTCTCAGTCGTCAGTCAAGGAAGTAACATGTCTTGGGAGGATTATCTCAAGCAAATTTATTACGACCCTGTTAATGCTGGGAGTTTTTCGGGACCAGACAAACTGTACCGATATGTACGCAAACAAGGAAAATATGTCCTGAGCAAATACAAGATCAGGAAATGGTTACAGAGGCAAGAAGGATACAGTCTACAGAGACCTATTCGAAGGCATTTCAAAAGAAATAAAGTCATCACCCTTGGTATTGATGATCAGTGGGATGCAGATCTCATGGACATGTCCAAATATGCCAAGCAAAACGATGGGGTTACTTTTGTCCTCGTTGTTATAGATATTTTCTCCAAGTTTCTGTGGATGCGTCCTCTAAAGGACAAAAAGGGTCAAAGCGTCACTTCAGCATTTGCAGACATACTTCAAGAAGGTCGACGTCCGACAAGAATCCGTACAGATAAAGGACAGGAATTCCGATCCCGAGTCTTTAATGCTCTATTGAATGATCAAAACATCGAGCATCTTTACGCTCAGAACACTGAAGTCAAAGCCAATTATGCAGAGAGGGTGATTAAAACAATCAAAACTAAAATATATAGATTCATCACGTTCAAACAAAACCATCGCTATGTGGATCGCCTTCAAGATTTTGCCATCAATTATAATGCAACGTACCACAGAACTATAGGCATACCTCCCAAAAATGTGACCAAGTCGAAAGAGACGAACATATGGTGGAAAATGTATTGGCCAAAGACGCCTCCTATAATACCAAAGACAAAGAGAGTGAGAAAACCTTTCAGGTTTAAGATAGGGGATCGTGTGCGGATTAGTCATCTACGAAACGTCTTTACTCGCGAATATGACGAGAAGTGGTCAGGGGAGATTTTCGTCGTTTCCGAGAGACATTTAAGAGGAGGATTGCCTATATACAGACTCAAAGACTATTTAAACGAAGAAATCAAAGGAACTTTTTATCAAAATGAACTGCAAAAGGTGGATGTTCGTGAAGATGACGTGTTTAAAGTAGAAAAGATCATAAAAACAAAAGGTCGAGGAGACAATAAACAATACCTTGTAAAATGGTTACACTGGCCTTCCAAATTTAATTCATGGGTCAATGCCAATGATGTACAAACCTATAGCTGAATCTTTTTCAAACTGAATACTTAATTTCATCATCATAAAAGCATTTGTTGTGAATGAAATTATTAATGTATACCGGTAAAAAATGCATATGTCTATAAAAATGTATACATGTATGTTATTGTTTTTGCTTATCTGAACAATAAATGTGAGATTAAAATCGGTTTGCTCGTTGATATTTTCTTTGAATTGAATTTTTATTTGCTAAGAGTAAAAAAAAGATTATTTGATCCTAGTCCTTTATTGGACTATTATTTAAAGGTTTTGTGTTCTTACCCTTTTTTATTATAAAAGTAAAAAAGAAGATTATACGTGTTCTCTTGATGAGGACATGAGTTATAGTTATTCTGAAAATTAAAAAAATAGTTATTATGTCATCAGAATATCCCGTAAGATTTAAAGCCTCGTGTACCTATTGATAACTTTTTCAGCTGTAAATGTTTCGGTTGACTGATGCCCCATTTAAATGTCTCATTCAACACCGTCCCATTTTAAACCTCCATTGTTCACATTTTCAATACAACATTAAACGATACTACAACAGAGTTTTACGTCATGGAAAACCCCATCAGGGACCACAAAAGATGCTTTGCGTTCCCTTTATTGACTTTATCGTTGAAGGGTCTCGTCTGATCATGACGATTATTTCTTTTGTTTCCTTCAACAATGACCGTCATTACTTTCTATGACCTTGCGGAATTTCCCATTCTAAATTAAGAAACTGCTTTTGTTCCATTCTTTACCATCATTTCTATGACCCATTGTTTCAAGCTAAAATAGTCAGTGACGTAACAGGGTCATCGATCTCTTTTTTGATAATGACCAATTGTTTTAAATCATTCATGAATAAAGAGGGCATGTTCGTTTCTATGGTTATTCATGACGTCATTGGCTCCACAGCTCCACTGTGGAGCTCCATGTTAAGTATCTGCGCCAGAACTCTGGTTTTTACACTACTCAGATCCCATCTCCATTTTCATTCTGACACATTAAAAAGTCATTTTCAGTACACTGTACTTACTATTTATACAGCATGATACAGCAGAAATCCTCACTAGCCAGCTGGTCGTCGGTGTGAAAAACGTTTAAAATCTGTTGAATCCCCAAATTGACTACTTCTCAATATTTAGCAACCAGAATATACTGTTATATCATTACTTAACCTTGTATTACGGAGCAGCTTCTACGGATCGACTTTACATTATTTCGGTCAACAAAAATTAAATTTGCTCATTAAGCTTATCGGGTACATTGTTTATATGAATATTCTAATGAATGTATTTTCTGCATTAGAAATTCCTAATTTTCAATCAAACATCACAGACCCGAAAATTGCGCTAATATAACGGTTCCAGGTACTGTAGAAGTACTTTTTCCGCGTGGTATTATTTTACGCGATTTATACGGTCACAAATTTTCCGCAGAAATTTGTCCAAGCGTACTCAATATCACTGTAAGGCATATAGTGACAGTTTAAGAAATTCACGTAATTTTCTACCCGCGGATTAAACAGAAATCGTGATTCCGCGGAATTATGACCCCGCGGAAAAAAGTACGTCTACAGTATTTACGAAGAGATTTGGCAATCGTTAAAGAAAAAGGCACATTCTATAGACTTTAAAATCCAAAAGTCCCAAACTATTGTCTTAAAGACTTTGAGCCCCGCTTGCATACTTTAAGGGGATGAAGGACCTTTAGCTGAAAAAATACCTGTCATTTATTGTATACATCTTATTTAGTATGTCCCACATACTATAAAGCAGACATATCAATAGGTTTCTTGACTTATTTCTGAGATATTGAGTGACAAATACCATACCCCACAGTGTCTGAGCGGAGTTTTGATTCTCCGTGTTTCTGGGTCCATTACTCGGTCGATAATTGAATTTTTTCAGCATAGATAAAGATATGCCAGCGGAAATGTGTCTTTTAAAATATTTTAGAGTATGAATAGGGTTAAAAATTCGAAACAGCAAGATTCTTTTGTAACGCCGCATGTGGAGACGGAAATTTACGAACTTTTTAAGACAACTTAAACAATAAAAAAAATAATTTGCAAAAAATCCTATCATTCAATATTTGAAAATTTACGTCGGAGTTTAAGTTCGTCATTGTATTGATTAACTGTAAAAATATCGATTGGTGAAGCTGAACTCAATATTGCACGGGGCAAAGTTAAACGAGACATGATCATGAGAAAAACGTGTCTTGTTTACATTTCTCGAGTACGGGAAAACCCATCTATGACGTCACACATTTCTTAAATAAGAGAAATTAGCCACACCCACAGAACATCATGTAAAAATAGTTTTTGCAGTCTGAAATTCACAAAATACCCAACAATTTACAGATTATGGCCCGTTTTTATGATTTTATACTACCCGTTTTAACCATGTATGATCTTACTGTACTAAGAGATCCACTATGACGTCAACGGCGCTGGAGGCGCAGTGTAGGGAAACGTAAGAGTGGATTAATCATTTCCGTAATTTGATAATATTTGCAAGAAATTTTTAATGTTTTCAGATATTTTGATACTAGATGGTGAACGCAAACAAACAGTCAAAAAATTATACTAGTACTGTGGTTTCAATCTCGTTTTGTACATATTTTATCAGAGATTATGACGTAATTCAACTGAGTCACATGACCATATATCCTTCATCCCCTTAAGAAAACTAATTTCTGCAAGGAAATCAAAAAGATTCAGAGGAATACCTTGACCTGGAAAAGGATACAGTGAAATGTTACATTTAGACTTCACAGATACCGGTATACCCCGCAAACGCAGATATTTAATCCGCCCAGAATTGAAACAGAGTTATAAACCTCTGTGTAATGATTCAAACAAAGTAACATATTCCTCTTCGGGGACAACGTAGATGAAAAGATCAAGAAAATTGACACATCGGGAAAAAAGAGCAAAAAACTCCCAAGGATATAGCTTTCAAGGGTCGTCTACAGGAAAAAAAGGAAATCTTATGAAATCTGCCGTCGCCTGCGTGGCGCAGTTGTTAGAGCGTCTGCTCTTGAGTAGCGAAGTAAAGAGTTAATCCTTACGTAGCGGGTTAGAATCCCACCGTGGGACGTGGAGACCGGTCCTTCGGATGAGACCGTATAAACCGAGGCCCCGTGTCGCAGTAAGTGCTGGCACGAAAAAGATCCCTCACTGCTCAAAGGCTCTCCACCGGCAAGTAGTGGCGTCTCCATATGAGTGAAAAATTCTCGAGAGGGTCGTTATTCGTTGAATTACAATCAATCAATCAATATGAAATCTGCCCAGTTTAATGAAAGTATATTAAAAAGTGTTACTTGATAAAATTTGATACGAAGTAAATGGAATGTTCTTAATTTCTACTCTTATCTAATTTATTTATGCATAAATACATCAGCTCTGAAATCTCATATGATCCCTCAGTACTTTGATTTGATAGAATTCTTAAATTAAACGAATATAACTTAATAGATGAAGTTTGTAATTCTATCAAATCAAACAGTACTGAGGGATCTGGTGCCCGCCACAGTTTTAAAGCATTATCATAAGTTAATAGTAAACCCACCCTTGGGCATTTAAGTTTCAATAGTAGTATGTAGTACAGTGTACAGTCACTTTGCAGTCATGATGACGTCATGGGGTTTTCCAGACTCCACCTACAGGTCATAATGTTGGTCACAGTCAAAGAGTGAGTCTACAGTCACTGACGTCATAGGGTAATAATTCAACCGCACCCACAGGTCATAATAGAGATCACAGTCAAAGGGGAGAGTCTACAGTCACTGACGTCATAGGGTATTAATTCAACAGCACCCACAGTAGCCAATACAATTGCACCAAATTTACTATGAAATATGTGTAGTAAATAGTAGAAACACCTTATAATTCTCCAGCTCTTTTATTTATTTTATCATAACTAGAGCGTTTTTATTGTGTTTTTAGTCATTGTGGGTAATATATGACTCTTGGTCTGACATGATAAGATTGAAAATAGCTTGAAATAGTGTAATAAGTTACACATGTGAATGGATCGAGTGTTCAAGTATTAGGAGAATACCTAAACCAAATAAAACATTGGTAAATTAACCATTTCCATTATAGCAAAAGTAACATGTGCTTTTATAACAAAAATTAAATGAAAAGTGTTAGTATCTTTTTTTTTAGCAGAGGAATCGACATTGACAACAACATCGTCTACCATCACATCAACGTCGACAACAACGCCCTCTAGCACCACATCCACGCTGACAACAACGCCCTCTAGCACCACAGCAACGTTAACAACATCATCAAGCTCCACATCCACGCTGACAACAACGCCCTCTACCAGCACAGCAACGTCGACAACAACATCGTCTAGCACCACATCAACGTCGACAACAACGCCCTCTAGCACCACAGCAACGTCGACAACAACGCCCTCTAGCACAACATCTCATGGTACTTAAGATTGACTACCTTAGCTGAACTGAAAGCTTATACATGTAACCCTTCTTTACGTGCTTCATTTATTAATTTTTTCGAAAATTAATGTTATTCCGGAATAAAGTTGTCCGTCAGTGTGTGTTGTGTCCATGTATTCCGGAACTGTATTATGTGTATGTTATTGGTTCTCGCTGTTATATGTTCGTTCAATTAAAAAAGTAGTTCCTGCGATACACACGTGTTTCCTTCATTACTGGTCAAGTGTGTTCCAATACACAACATCGGCTACGAGAAATGTGTTCAAGCCTACGCATAAATGTATGAGTTACTCGGATAAACTGTTTCGGTGAGTGTGGCATTCTGATTCAGTCGAATTTGTGCAAGTAACTGTTCGGATTGTGTACCGAATTTGTTCTGTGTACCGGTCCACGTGCTTTCACAGTCATGGCAGGGAAAATAGGCCGATTGGAACCATTTGATAGTGCAGTTGAATCATGGGATTCATATCATGAACGCCTTGAACAATATTTTATTTGTAATGAAGTTAAATCAGGGAAGAAAGTACCCGTTTTATTTACACTGATTGGTGGAAACACTTATTCACTGCTGCGAGGGCTCACGAGACCCAAGAAACCTTCAGAAGTATCGTATGGCGACCTAGTAGCGACATTAGACATTACGAAAGCATCTGTGTCCAAAGCCTCTTGTCATAGCTGAACGTTTTCGCTTTCATAAGAGGGAGCAAGCAGAAGGTGAGACTATTCTTGATTATGTAGCAGCACTGAGGAAGTTATATGAACATTGTTTATTTGATGAGGCTATTCTGGATGATATGTTACGCGATAGACTTGTTTGTGGCTTACGCAATGAGCATATACAAAAGAAACTTTTATCCGAGGCTGAATTAACTTTTACGTCCGCTACAGATATAGCCGTTGCTATGGAGACAGCAGCTAGGGATGCTACAGAACTACAATCTAAGCACAGTCTTAGTGCAAGTGTACATAAACTACATACTAAAAAGAAGTCTCACGGATATGGTGGAACATCAGGGAAATATACGCCCAAGGGAGGAAAATCATGTTTCCGGTGCAGTGGTGACTACAACCCACAAAGTTGTTATTACAGGGACAAGGAGTGTTTCAAGTGTCACAAGAAGGGTCACTCTAAACATGCATGTCGCAGCCAGAAGAAAAATAAGATGAGTGTTCACATGATAAATCAAAATGACAGTTCAGATAGTGATATCTACATCAAGACTTTAGAGATGGATATTAACTCCATGAGAAGATCAGATGATGTGATAAGGATCACACCCATTGTAAACAGTGTTAGTCTGGAAATGGAATTGGATACAGGAGCTGCAGTATCCGTTATTCCCGAGAAAATATTCAAGGAGAAATTTCCAAACGTCAAGATGAAACCCAGTGACATTTTGTTAAAGACTTACACAGGAGAAAGAATAAAACCCGCGGGTGTCGCAGAAGTCAGTGTGAGATACCAGGACTAGCGCAAGGACCTTAATCTGTATGTTGTGAAGAAAGCTGGAGTAACACTGTTTGGTCGAGATTGGCTGAAGCAGATTACACTGAACTGGCCAGAAATAAAAGCGCTTACAACATGTAAAGCAGAGAAAAATCTCAAAACTGTGTTAGATAAACATTCGAGTGTATTCAAGGATGATTGGGGAACCTTAAAAGGAATCAAGGCTAAGTTGACAGTTAAACCTGATGCAAAACCCAAGTTCGTCAAAGCCAGACAGGTACCTTATGCACTTAAACCTAAAGTTGAGGTAGAACTAGAGAAGTTGGTGAAAGATGGTGTACTGGAGAAGTGCAACTTTAGTGAATGGGCTACGCCGATTGTACCAGTCAGTAAGAAGGATGGTTCAGTTCGTGTGTGCGGAGATTTCAAAGTGACTCTTAACCCAGTATTAGAAGTTGATCAGTACCCTCTTCCAAGAATTGAAGATATATTTGCTGCTCTGTCTGGAGGACAACAGTTCTCAATAGTGGATTTAAAACATGCTTACCTACAGATGGAGGTAGAAGAAGATTCACGTCCCTTACTTACGATAAACACAGAGAAAGGCTTGTATCGTTACAATCGCCTAGTGTATGGTGTTGCATCTGCGCCAGCAATTTGGCAGCATTCGATGGATATGGTGCTTCAAGGACTTCCTGGAGTGAAGTGTATCATCGACGATATGATCATCACGGGCAAAGATGAAGCAGAGCATTTACGAAATTTAGACGCTGTGCTTGGCAGATTGGCAGAATATGGACTCAGAGTAAATTTGGACAAGTGCCAATTTTTCAAGGATAAAGTATCTTTCTGTGGATATGAAATTGACCGTCATGGATTACAAAAGACACAGAAGAAGATAGAAGCTGTTGTAAATGCACCACAACCTACTAATGTGTCCGAGCTTCGTTCATTCTTAGGGATTGTGAACTACTATGCACGTTTCATTCCCAATTTATCTACAGTACTTCACCCACTGTACAACTTACTGGAAAAGGACCGCAAGTGGTGTTGGACAAAAGATAGTGAGGAGGCTTTCAAGACAGTTAAAAAGCTCATAACATCAGATGAAGTACTTACCCATTATGATCCAAACTTACCCTTATGTCTTGCGACAGACGCCTCTCCTTATGGCCTTGGGGCTGTTTTAAGCCACATTATGCCCAATGGTGAAGAGAGACCAATTGCTTATGCGTCACGTTCACTCAGCACATCTGAGAAAAACTACTCACAGATAGAGAAGGAAGCTCTAGGAATTATCTGGGGAGTAAAACGTTTCAACACTTATGTTTATGGAAGACGTTTTCGTCTCATTACAGACCACGAAAGTAGTAAGGGGGACAGTACACAGTCAGTATACAGTCACGATGACGTCATGGGGTTTTCCAGACCCCGCCCACATAGGTCATAATATGGGTCACAGTCAAGGGGTGAGTCTACAGTCAATGACGTCATAGGTATCTAAGTGCAAAGAGTGAGTTTACAGTCAATGACCTCACGAGGTAGTTCACAGTCAAGGGTGAGTATACAGTCACTGACGTCTTAAAATTTATGACTTTTTATCTTATGGGTGTTAACGGTTACACCCACAATGTATATGACGTTCCATATTTTAGCTGATAGCAATCACTATGACTTTCAATGTTATAGGCGTTAACGGTTACACCCACAATATATATCACGTTCCATATTTTAACTGATAACAACCACTATACCGTTCTATATTATGGGCGTTAACGGTTACACCCCTGAGTGCGATACAGTATAAAATATGACAAGTCCTTGGATTTACATCATTTACAGTCACAGAACCAATGACCCATTCACGGTAAGCACCTGAATAATTTCGGAAAATGAAACACAACACAAATGACCCTTTGAAATAGATTTTAATAAGAGATAAACTTTGTGATATTATACGATATAAACATTTTCTCTAAATATCATTTATTGGTAAAAATCAGTGGACAACATAACTAGGTTCCTCCGATTTAAAAGAATTGCGTTTCAAAGAAACTTGTATCAGACATTTGAAACAATAGCTGGTTCACAATGGTACACTATGATACATAATGGTAGTCTTTTTCAATAAAATACAACAAAGCATTAAGGTATAATCAATTGAAATTAAAATTTTTAACTCTTTAAAAATCACAATGGTACACTATTTAAAACAATGGTAGTCTTTTTAATAAAATACAAACAAATCATAGAGGTATAATCAATTGAAATTAATAGCCATTCTCTGTAACCACTTAAACTTCGTTGCCACGCATGGTCACCGATTTTGATGAAACTTCACCCATGCTTAGAACTTGACACCAGGAACAAATATCAAACAAAATTTCGTTGCTATGTGTCTCGGTTGCTATGGCAACAGCCGGAAAATTTTGAAAAATCGAGATTTTCAGCCACTTTAAATCTTGACTGTGGCTTAATAAAAACTAGAAAAAGCAAACAAACCATTCTCACAAAAACATGACACCTTGATGTCACTTATACTGTAAAGTAACTGTTTAGAATATATCTTTAAGTAAGTGGTAACCAAGGGTACATTTGGAATACATTTAAAATGCTAAAATATGCTGAAAAATACTCCGTATTCACTAATGGTAGGTGTTACATGCTCAAACTCAGTCAACGACTTAAGAAAAACAATGAAAATGTTTGACCTTAAGTATATAAGTATAAGCAATATTATACTATAAATAACTTTTATGGTTGCCATGGTAACACAGTGTAACCATGCAAAACCGGTAACTAAGATTGGGTTAATGCTACTGTCTTGAGGAAAAACATGAAAATTCAAGACTGGCAAATATGTATCCTTAGGACCTTGCAACACCAAAACCATAAGAAATATTAGGTATAATTGCTACTTTGCAGTGTTACCATGGAAACAAAGTACCAGTGCTTAAAAGTGAAGTATTTTTCGCTGCATTAAGAATTAAATTGCCATTTAATTAAGAAACAAATTAAAGGACTCAGCTTGAATAGTACTTAATATGTTAGAACTGAAGTTGAAAATCATATATTGATAAAATTTGATGAATAAAACAACACTGTTGCTATGGTTACCAAGAAGGGAAAATGTCCGATTTTGTGAACTTAACATCAATATTAAACCCTGTGTGCCAACTTCTTGCATCCACTTAGAGATTGGATGATAGTCAAAATTAAAAGTCAAGTTAGCTGTTAATAAATATCAATCATAAAAGCTTTGGGAATCTACGTTTAAGGGTACGTATCCAAGGAAAGAAAATATTTTTCAGGTTTTTAAGCATATATTTTCTGCTTATTTCCATAGCAACGCTCTATTTGAAGAATCTTATCTGAATTTTTTCAAATGGGAAAACTTGGAGCACACCAACATCTTATAAAATTGATCATTAGTTATGAGGGAATTTGCTTTTTTAGCTCTACTGGTCAGAGACCAGAAGAGCTTATGCGATAGTAATGCGTCCGGCGTCCGTCCGTCTGTCTGTCTGTCTGTCTGTCTGTCCGTCTGTCTGTCCGTCTGTCTGTAAACAATTTTTAAAAACGCTACTCCTCCTACAATTTTAGTCTGATTTCAATATTACTTGGCACACAAGTAGACTACACTAAGATACATAGAATAGTGCATCGGTTTTTGATTTCGATGAACGGTGTTGCCATGGTTACTAAAAATAGAATTTTCTGTGAAATTCCTTTAAAACGCTACTCCTTCTACAGTTTAGGTTCGATTTCAATATAACTTGGCACACAAGTAGACTACACTAAGATACATAGAATAGTGCATCGGTTTTTGATTTCGATGAACGGTGTTGCCATGGTTACTAAAAATAGAATTTTCTGTGAAATTCCTTTAAAACGCTACTCCTTCTACAATTTTGTTATGATTTCAATATATCTTGGCACACAAGTAGACTACACTAAGATACATAGAATAGTGCATTGGCTTTTGATTTCGATGAACGGTGTTGCCATGGTTACTAAAAATAGAATTTTCTGTGAAATTCCTTTAAAATGCTACTCCTTCTACAGTTTTGGTTTGATTTCAATATAACTTGGCACACAAGTACACTACACTATGATTCATAGAATAGTGCATCAGTTTTTGATTTTGATGAACGGTGTTGCCATGGTTACTAAAAATAGAATCTTCTGTGAAATTCCTTTAAAACGCTACTCCTTCTACAATTTTGTTATGATTTCAATATAACTTGGCACACAAGTAGACTACACTATGATACATAGAATAGTGCATCAGTTTTTGATTTCGATGAATGGTGTTGCCATGGTTACTAAAAATAGAATTTTCTGTGAAATTCCTTTAAAACGCTACTCCTTCTACAATTTTGTTATGATTTCAATATAACTTGGCACACAAGTAGATTACACTAAGATACATAGAATAGTGCATCGGTTTTTTATTTCGATGAACGGTGTTGCCATTGTTACTAAAAATAGAATTTTCTGTGAAATTCCTTCAAAATGCTACTCCTTCTACAATGTTGGTCTGATTTCAATATAAGTTGGCACAAAAGTAGACTAAACTTCGATACATAGAATAGTGCATCGGTTTTTAATTCCAATGAACGGTGTTGCCATGGTTAATAAAAATAGAATTTTATGTGAAATTCCTTTAAAACGCTACTCCTTCTACAGTTTTGGTTCGATTTCAAAATAAGTTGGCACACAAGTAGACTACACTATGATACATAGAATAGTGCATCAGTTTTTGATTTCGATGAATGGTGTTGCCATGGTTACTAAAAATAGAATTTTCTGTGAAATTCCTTTAAAACGCTACTCCTTCTACAATTTTGTTATGATTTCAATATAACTTGGCACACAAGTAGATTACACTAAGATACATAGAATAGTGCATCGGTTTTTTATTTCGATGAACGGTGTTGCCATTGTTACTAAAAATAGAATTTTCTGTGAAATTCCTTCAAAATGCTACTTCTTCTACAATTTTGGTCTGATTTCAATATAAGTTGGCACAAAAGTAGACTAAACTTCGATACATAGAATAGTGCATCGGTTTTTAATTCCAATGAACGGTGTTGCCATGGTTAATAAAAATAGAATTTTATGTGAAATTCCTTTAAAACGCTACTCCTTCTACAGTTTTGGTTCGATTTCAAAATAAGTTGGCACACAAGTAGACTACACAATGATACATAAAATAATGCAATGGTTTTTGATAAGTACAAACCAGTAGAGCTACAGTCTCGACAGAGACTTCTGGTTTAAAGATAGGATCAGATTTAAACATACAGAGTGTTACTTTGAAGGCTCCCTGTGATATAAAAACCTTGGCAACCATTGCCAACCAAAATGAAATATCATATTTTGTTCTTGGTATATGTTTCAAGGCTCTTTTTTCTATTATTTGGTCACATTTCACCCTACAATTGCTTTTTATTTTTACGGGTATGACTTTATAAAATTCAATGAATATTTTTTTTTACTTTTGAATACTTTGTTACCATAGTAACGTATGTAATAGTTGATTTGCCAAATATGTTCATCATGCATTTGAGACATCTGACCTTCAACTTTTGGAAACAGTCATTGCCAATTGTTTGCTTTGCCGCAAATGTTAACTATGGGGCTCTAAACATGTTAAAAAATGCCATTTTTCGAACTTTAAGACATGTTGCCATGGTAACTGTAAAACATAGCAACCAATTTTTGCCTGATTTCAGTTTAGGGTATCAATGACTTTTATCATAGAGAGTTTGGAGAAATTCTGAGACTATGCGTGCCACAGCTCCTATATAAAATTTCAAATCATTACAGAGAATGGCTCTTAAAATTTATAACTCTTTGATAATGTATAACATAATCAATCAACATGGATGTCTGAAACAGGTCGTCTCTCATGCTGTCATGACTCATTCATTTTCATAAATAATAAGCAAACTAGAGGTACTGTGAGCGATGAGCTCACTAAATGATACCCCCCGCCTCCCATATGGTTATAACTGGTGAAAAAGTCCATGTTTTCCTGTGGCCGGGAAACCCAAAATATGTGTCGGATCAAAAAGTAAAATAGGAGGTGCACAATGGCAATATGTAATAAAGATTCTGTGAAAGTTTCATCAAATTCCATTCAGTGGTATGAGAGGAGTTACGGATAAGAGATGGGTACCCCAAAGCGTAACAGACGGACGGACGGACGGACAGACGGACGGACGGACGGACGGACGGACGGACGTACAGACGGACGGAAATACCGATTACTATATACCCTCCCGCTTTTCAAGCGGGGGGTATAAAAATCTATAGGGATAATCAGTTTAACTTAGAATTTACTACAAGAGGACTCTCAAAAAGTAGAGCAACTCACTCGGTAATCCAATCCCTTTGAATTATAGAAAGAAAAGTAACTCTAACATGTAAATGTTTCATACAATGTTTGCCAGAGTTAACTTTCTTGGCATTGTTTACAATGGTACACTATGATACACAATAATAGTCTTTTTCAATGAGAAAAAAACGTATAATCAATTGAATTTAAAATTTATAACTCTTTAAAAAATTTTTAACATAATCAAGCAGCATCGATGTCTGCAACAGGTCGACTCTCATGCTGTCGACCAATTCATGTAGGGCACCCAATTCCCTATGAAGGGGGAAGGCACCGCCAACTACACGTTTTAAGAAATCCATAGGCGGTGTAGTGTTAGACTGCCCAGGTGATTTGGGCGAGTACCCGGTAATTGTTGCGGTGGTGCTGCAATCAGGCGACTGAGGCGAGTACCCGGTAATTGTCGCGGTGGTGCTGCAATCAGGCGACTGAGGCGAGTACCCGGTGATTGTTGCGGTGGTGTTGCAATCAGGCAACTGAGGCGAGTACCCGGTAATTGTTGCGGTGGTGTTGCAATCAGGCGACTGAGGCGAGTACCCGGTAATTGTCGCGGTGGTGCTGCAATCAGGCGACTGAGGCGAGTACCCGGTAATTGTTGCGGTGGTGCTGCAATCAGGCGACTGAGGCGAGTACCCGGTAATTGTCGCGGTGGTGCTGCGATCGAGTGACAGGGACGGCGACTGGGGCAAGAACCCAGTACTGGTCGCGGCGGCGCTGCATTCCGGCAACTGGGGTGTGTACCGGGTAATTGTCGCTACTGCCTTGAGTCCTTCCGAGGTTAATGCGCTGCATTCCGGTGACTGGGGCGGTGAGTACCGGGTAATTTTCGCAACTGCCTTGAGTCCCTCCGAGGTCAATATGGTGCAATCCGGCGACTGGGGCGAGTACCCGGTAATTGTCGCGGTGGTGCTGCAATCAAGTGACAGGGACGGCGACTGGGGCAAGAACCCAGTACTAGTCGCGGCGGCGCTGTATTACAGCAACTGGGGCGAGTACCGCTTAATTGTCGCTACTGTCTTTAGTCCCTCTGAGGACCAACACCCGCGAGGCCCGTCTTCTCCTATCCTCTCCTCCAGGTTTTTGAACCTTAAAGGGTCCCTTTTTCTGAATACAAAAAAAAAAAAAACGGAAAGATAACTACTATTTTTTCCCCAAAATTTAATAAAGTAATAACAACTATCATTATATGCAACATTCAAAAGTTGGAAATTTATTTCCCTTGTATTATATGTATACTATGTACCATAGTATATCAATAAAAAATTAAAGAAAAATAATTGTAAAAATGAAAACACACACAACACCCTCTCACACACACACACACACACCCTCTCGCACACACACAAACACATAGTCATATGTTACCTTAAATTAGTGATTATCCTATCGTCATCGTTTTTCTTTTGATGCTTTAGTCTTCTGCAGATAAATCAAATATTTACAAACTCACAATGTTACGTCAAGTCCTAGATGAAATTTCAGGTAATGCATGTATAGTAAGTCTCAAAATGAAATGTTTGAATATGGTATAACATATAAACAATTACGCGTTCACATAATATTAACTAATTGTTAAAGAAATTCATAAAAATAAAACCTACCTTTGATTTAAAATGTAAGAATCCTCCGTTTCGGATAAATGTCTTTTTCTTTTTTTTGGAGAGATGGGTTGGGTGTTTTCTTCTTCTTTAGGAGAATTTCTATATCAATATCAATGTTAGGTTTTATATTTAAAAAGTGGAGTTTTCTTGTGTAATTATAGAAAATACATTTAACTTATTTCAAATAGTAATATATCTCTTATTTAAAAATATTGTAATTTTTTTGTATTATTTTTGTAGAATTGATACTCAATTTTCTTAGCATTCGACTTACCCTGGTTGAAATACATTGAGACAGAGTTCCTCCCCTAAAGCCACCCATTCATCCTCGAAATCCTTGAAAGTTCTTGCCTTTTCCTGATCCCTTTTTTAAAAAAATAATATAACATTAATAACATTTATAAAATGTTTAAAAAATATAACAAAATATATAAGGGGGTATTTATATAATATATTATCAAAGATGATCACAAAAAAAATTGGATTTTTTAAAAATTAAATTTGATTTAATGCTTTATTATTTTAACATTTAAGATACATATCTTATTAGTTTTACAAAATTTTAAAATTGAAATAGGAAAAATTCACTTACATCATGTCTAGGTATTTCTGCGCCATTATGTTGGAAGAAGAGGAGGGTTGTCTTAAGTATATAATGGTAATTATTCGACTGATGGTGGAGTGAAGGAAACATCGCGTATTTATAGGTGTTCGCTTTTGGGTGGGAATCTAAATCATGATTTTACAAAGGTCGATATAGGGGCTTTATGTCCCTTTTTGAGGGGTCAACATTGAGAAAGTCCTAAAAAGGTATTAACGTTCATGTCAAGTCAGCATAGTTGAAAATTGCGCCAAAACTGACATGCGTCTGTTGCGTAGCATTTATCCTTCTACGGATTGGCTTATTTTCTAAAACTTCTCAATGCAAAACTAAAGACAACATAATTTTAATAAACTCTTCATCAATAATAATTTAAATTTATTTTAAAAAGACCCGAATAAATTCAATTATTTCCCAAATCACAATTCATCAATCGACAATTTCATATTACGATCGAGCGATGTTGTATTTAACTGGAGTTATTAAACCAGACAATATCTCAGATATATGTTGAAGCTCAGAAAAGGCATAAAAAGTCATTTAACATATAAATAAAGATTATTAATTTCAAAACGGAGATATTGTATGGAAATATGATGTTGGTCTCGTAATGTCTGTAATTACATTCTGTGGAATGAAATTGAATTACTCTATTCTGCAATTAAATTAATCGTTGTTTCTTTATTTTTGTCTTTATTTTGTAAAATTTCATTTAAATATCCAGAAAGAAAATGCGCCAAAACTATCACACGTCTCTTGTGTAACTCCAAAAGGATACAAGTTTATCTATACCTACATGAGTGTGTTTAAGAAAAAAGTATGTCAATTTAGCCTTGGAAATTGCGCCCAAACTATCACGCGTCTCCACTGTAACTCTTAAGTTCATCAATACCCAAGTGTTCAGAAAAAGAAGTTTGTCAAGTGTAACCTTGAAAATTGCGCCAAACATAAATTAGTATTTATCCTTCTTCGAGTTGACTTATCTTCTAAAGCCTTATTAATCTAATAATCAATTATTATAAACATACACTCCATAACAATTTTGATCAACTCCCGATCAATCAAAATTAGAATTTATGTAAAAAAGAGCTGAAAAAAGTACAGCCACTTAAGTGTCAATATCACAATTCATCAATCCACGATTCCATATCACGATCGAGCGATGTTGTATGTATAACTGGAGTACTAGTTCTTCAATCGGATTTAGTTTCAGATAAAATATTAGTTATAGTTATTCATCTTAAAGTTGAGAAATATAAAAAGGTTATTATTTATTTTAATTCATTTCAATTTATTCACTCAAATCCATGTAAATGGTACATGACATATATAAACATACATAACATTCATGTATATGTACAAAGGGGAAGGTAAGAGTAATTAAGCCTGACAAAAGAGAACAGCTCATACTTTTATTTTTATTAATAAATACACAGAATCTACATCATTTTGACACATGACTTCAAAAAAACCTTTATGGATTAGAAAAAAAAAACTTTAGTTAAGAATTCTGATTTAGGTTGTAAAACATGACTTAGATAAGCTGATCCCTGACCTGTACCAAAAAAAGGTTATCTATAAGGTTATAAACTGTGTCAATACCTTATCCCCCATCCCTCCCCTCCAAATAAACAAAACAATTTCTGTTGACAATTGTTTACCATACATCTTTTATGTGATAGTTTCTAAACAGACACTCTTAAACAAAAAAAAAAATCATTAAAGTGATAAATGGTGTTATTCTATACGTCCGGGAGATGTTGACCGGGGTACTTCGCGCGCTTTTTCATCACGTGCACATATGACCAAGTCAAAGTGTGTAGATCTAATTGCAAGATAGACGACAGAACGCTCGTAATCATTATGGCATGCATTGTATCGGTGCAAAATGCACCTGTAGACAGGAGGGTGTTGACATGTTACTGGCCGGACTGTCGAGAAGTCCGGGTAAATGTGACGGAAGTCCGTGAGGTGTTTGTGACATCCTTTGGACATAGCAGGGTGATTGTTTTCGGGGACCCTGCCATGATCAAGATTCGAGATCTTCGTGGTCGTATTTGTGGTAAGTACAAATTATGATTTTTACAAAATTTAAAACGCATGTAAATTTGATTTCGACCCCCCCCCCTTTTTTGGAACAGTAAATCATGAATCCGCCACATAATGAAGTATCATTTCAAAACCAGTCCCCCGTCAACACTTTACAAGTGGCTTACGCAAAGCACGTGGTATTATTGATTTTTCTGCTAAAGATGTTTGTACATGTGTAAATCAACCCCTTTCTTATTACGGTAGTTCCTGAATATAACATATGAAGGTCACAGTGTGTCACTGAATGATCTTTTTTTTATTTTTTTAAATATGTAGTAATCGGTTGTAGGTATTTTATAAAGAAGTTGTAATCAAGTAACCTCCACACTGAATAGTCGCATAACACAAACGTGTGGCTCAATTGCTACGTCACGTGATATTATTGATTTCTTTTTTTTTTTTGCTTAAAAGGGGTGTGCGTGTAAACCCTGTAATTCCCGAATTCACCACATAAAGATCAGACTTTGCAATGAAATTATGAACTATATTTTTTATTTCAAATAAATGAAACGGTAGCAAGCTACCCCGACACGTGACACCGTGAAGTGTTTGTGTGTGTGTGTGTCTTTTGTTACGTCATATTTCTGTTCAAAGACAAACATGTAACACCCCTTTTCTTTTCAACATAAAGTAAACTGTAGTATGTGTCATTATAATAATCTGTTATATTTTCAAAGATAATGATTTTAGTTCATATTTTTTTTATAGAGGCAACATTCAGTCCTTCACCCCCACCTAAGCATGATACCACGATCGGACAATCAGGTATACATACCCTCGAAATTTATTATTAAAAAGTATCGATCATGGTCACTACATATGTGACATTGTTATATATGTAGTGGGTAGTAGTAGTAGTAATAGTAGTACCCTAGTACTAATGTAAAAGAATGCTTTATTTATTTTAAAAATGTAAATTAATTGAAAAACATGTAGTATATGTGTGTGATTAAGATAAACTGTAGTTTAAAATAATATCTCACACGTTTAATAATATTATAATTGTTTTTAGCTCACCTGAGCCGAAGGCTCAAGTGAGCTTTTCTGATCACATTTTGTCCGTCGTCCGTCCGTCTGTCTGTCCGTCCGTCTGTCTGTCTGTCCGTCCGTCTGTAAACTTTTCACATTTTCGACTTCTTCTCAAGAACCAATGGGCCAATTTTAACCAAACTTGGTACAAAGCATCCTTGGGTGAAGGGGAGTTTAAATTGTTAAAATGAAGGGCCAAGTCCCCTTACAAGGGGAGATAATCAAAAAAAGACAAAAATAGGGTGGGGTCACTAAAAAATCTTCTTCTCAAGAACCACTGGGCCAGGAAAGCTGAAACTTATGTGGAAGCATCCTTGGGTAGTGTAAATATTAAATTGTAAAAATCATGACCCCTGGGGGTAGGGCGGGGCCACAATAGGGAATCCAAGTTTTACATAGAAATATATAGAACAAATCTTCAAAAATCTTCTTCTCAAGAACCACTGGGCCAGGAAAGCTGAAACTTATGTGGAAGCATCCTTGGGTAGTGTAGATATTAAATTGTAAACATCATGACTCCTGAGGGTAGGGCGGGGCCACAATAGGGAATCTAAGTTTTACATAGAAATATATAGAACAAATCTTTAAAAATCTTCTTCTCAAGAACCACTAGGCCAGGAAAGCTGAAACTTATGTGGAAGCATCCTTGGGTTGTGTCAATATTAAATTGTTAAAATCAAGACCCCCGGGGGTAGGGCGGGGCCACAATAGGGAATCCAAGTTTTACATAGAAATATATAGAACAAATCTTTAAAAATCTTCTTCTCAAGAACCACTGGGCCAGGAAAGCTGAAACTTATGTGGAAGCATCCTTGGGTAGTGTAGATATTAAATTGTTAAAATCATGACCCCCGGGGGTAGGGCGGGGCTACAATAGGGAATCCAAGTTTTACATAGAAATATATAGAACAAATCTTTAAAAATCTTCTTCTCAAGAACCACTGGGCCAGAAAAGCTGAAACTTATGTGGAAGCATCCTTGGGTAGTGTAAATATTAAATTGTTCAAATCATGACCCTCGGGGGTAGGGCGGGGCCACAATAGGGAATCCAAGTTTTACATAGAAATATATAGAACAAATCTTTAAAAATCTTCTTCTCAAGAACCACTAGGCCAGGAAAGCTGAAACTTATGTGGAAGCATCCTTGGGTAGTGTAGATTCTAAAGTTTTTAAATAAAAAAGGGAAGGGGGTTGTTGGGCATGATTGGTATAGCAAGAGGGGGAATCTGGTAAAGATCTGCATCACCCAAGTTACTCAGGTGAGCGATGTGGCCCATGGGCCTCTTGTTTCATAGAGACATCAGAGACTACGCCGTTAATCTCTAAAACCACACTTCAGTCTACAATTCAAGCAGGTATGAATGAAAAGCCACGTGATCTAGGAGGTCAGCTTTTTCCGAGAGGCATGACTTATGCTACATCACGTGACATTATTAATAAATTCCCCCTCAGTAGTAATGTACTGTAAACATTACTTTGATTTCGGTTTTTAAAGAAATGCAAAAATAAATAAATAAAATAATTGCATATGTCCAATAACATGTTGTTTTACAAAAGTAAGATTTAATGAGTAATAGTTTTTTTTATAGAGACAACTATGCTGACCAAGTCCGGGCAAACAGGTATATACGTTTGAATTAATATTGTTAATTACTTGACTTTTGTATACTATCTGTAGAAGTGGTAATGTAAACAATTTTTTTTATTTATTTTTAAATTAATTAATTGAAAGACGTGTAGTATATGTGTGTGATTAAGATAAACTGTAGTTTAAAATAATAATATTATAATTGGGTTTTTTTTTCAGAGACACCAGAGACTACGCCATTAATCTCTAAAACCACCTTTCTGTCTACA
Source organism: Saccostrea cuccullata (assembly GCF_032062105.1). NCBI lineage: Eukaryota > Metazoa > Mollusca > Bivalvia > Ostreida > Ostreidae > Saccostrea > Saccostrea cuccullata. Next base: position 56,875 of record NW_026937021.1, read on the forward strand.
ACTAGTCAAGCAGGTATGAATGAAAAACCACGTGATCTAGGAGGTCAGCTTTTTTCCCAGAGGCGTTATTTATGTTACATCACGTGACATTATTGATAAATTTCCCTCAGTAGTAATGTACTGTAAACATTCCTTAGATTTCGGTTTTTTAAAGAAATGCAAAAATAAACAAATAAATAAATAAATAAAATAATTGTATATGTTTTTTACATAGAGACATCATCATCAGCCACTCAACCTGTGTCGACAGCTAATGAAGCAGGTATGAATGAAAAGCCTCAGTAAAACTCGGTAGATCCTTTGGGTATGGTATTCATTTTCAGCTCATTTCTTGATATGGTATACTTTACAGGGGTGGATTCAATCTGTTTACTGTGGTTGAGTAAAACACCTGGATCTACCCGCACTTTGACCACTTTATACACAACGTCTTGTAATTCTAATTTGTATGCCGGAGTACTATTGGCAGACATGATGACAAAAGGGGCACTGAACCTAAACAGTTTGATGTAGATGTCTACTCCGTTTATTAGATATTTATCTATATCAAAGATATCTTCCATTAGGTTTCCTTCCAGCTCAAAAACTTTACTTTGCTGAGTATAACCATACCGCAGGACCAGACCGGCATTGCCTCCATTGTATGCGTTCGCATCTTCAAGATTTCCCTCTTCTTTAAAAAACAGCTCAGATTGTTTTTGTGAACTGAGTTCGTCTTCCCCGCTAAACAAAATTGTTTTGAGGTAAGCCTTCCACGGGTAGTTATTGGTATTGAAAGAGACTAACTTGTTGTTCAAGTAGACATCCATCTGGGAGAACATACTTTGCAAGGGTAAGTTTACGATACCAGTTTTTTCGTTTGCTGCCATTGTCGATCCATCTGCTTTCACAATTCGGGCTTTTACATACAATTTACTTCGTTTTAAATCAATGTATTCTGCTCCTGAGCCTGATACTACGGTTTCGATGGGTGTGTCAGATACACCTATGCTAGAAATTGGTCTTGCTTCTGTAAAATATACTTTCTCGACTGCTACTTGGTTTGTGGGGGATGCAAAAAGAGAGAGTTCCATTGGTTGAGCTATGTCTTTATTATCACTGCTTAAAAATGCCATTTTTACTGTTTAAAGACACTTCTGTAACTGTCAATGTTAAATTCTTTCTTTTTTCTCGACTGTGTTTTCTTGCGTGGCGCTCGTTGTTTTTTAACAGTCTTCTTTTTCTTCACTGCTGAGGCCTTTTTTTGTTTTGCAGATTTAGTTGACTGTTTTTTCCCCGGACTTTGAGATGTTGTTGGCTTCAATTTCTTTGAAGGAATGACAGAAGATTGTGAATGTGGTCTTTTTATACTTCCCTGTACTTTGACAAATGGAACACCCTCTTTAACGTCCTTGGCATGTTCCACTTTTGCTCTTTCCTCCACAGCAGCTACTGGAGTCACTTGAGTGCTGTTTTCTACAGGTTCTAACTGCGAGTGAGGCCTCAGTGGGATGACGTAAGACTTGTAACTTCTCACACCTCTCCCAATTTGTTTTGGCTTGTATTTGTAAGGGTTGAATTTTTTCTCTGCCATGTTCTTGTAGAAAGCTTCCCATATTCTGGGATCACTCACGTACGTTCGGCTATTCATCATAAAACGTATGGAAACTTCTTGAAATGAAGTGTTACAGTCACCGGTCCGTTTAAGAATGAAACTAAGTTTCGTTCTCTGCCTGTTATATATATAGCGATCTGCTGTAATTGGCTAATTTTAACTGGAATGTAATAAGGTAGTGTGTAAGTGATACTTTCTAGTTTCTCACCTAGGTATACGCGTCTTAGAAGGGGTGCCTCTTTTCCCCCAATTATCGTTTCCCAGACCTGTTTACCCATATCGTTGTCTCTCAGTATTTTTGATTAGATTTGTCCGTGAGATTTGGCATTTGCCAGTAAGATTTCACTTTTCATCATTTTAACATATATAAATGGAGAACAACTGCTTGTCTGATTACTAAAATGTGGTTTAATAACATGGTCATGGTCATTTTATAACACGGCATTTTGGCAAACCGACATTACTGTGTTTTAAATCTTTTTTACGCGATTAAAAAGGGTGAACTGAGACAGATCATAACAAAAACTAACTTCTCAATTCTAAACAAGTATATATTTCTTATTTCCGTATTTTCATATAAGCAAAACGTGAGACGTATTTAGGACTAAAAATCCGTACAAAATACGGCGAAATCGTGAGAGTAAACAGGTCTGGTTTCCTCACAAATATCACAACACACAAACAACTCTGATTTCTTCTTAGATGACAACCAACTCTCTGTAGAATATTCTGTCAGGGCAACAGTCCAATATCCGTCAAATTGAATCTGTTTATTTAATTGAACTCGAAAGCAATTGGGTTTATTTTCAAAATATTCAGAGCTGTCCGTAGACGTCAACACCATTCGAACATTCATTTTGAATGAGAGAAATTGCTAAAAAATGATGGCTTTTATTGTTTTTCCAGAGAGCTCTCCGGAATCCATGAATTAAATTTTTTTGGCCATCCAGCCCATTTTACATACACCTCTTTGGCTTTACCACGACGTCTTCTTTTAAGAATTCTCTCCACTCCATAAGAAACGTCTTCTGACTTTATGACTTTTTGAAGCTCAGGCTCATAGAATGTACCTTCTATAGGGTCGTCTGCTAAATCTTTTACCTTGTACACAGGTAATTGACCTCGTTTGTATCTTTCACTCACTTTAAAAAACTCTTCTGTCCATTTCTGTTGGTAGTCTCTTTGAAAAGGGTATTTTAGTTGTGATATTCTGACATTATCTCCAATTTTTAATTTGAAAAAGGGTTTCACTCTTTTTTTCACTTTTGTTTTGCTTGATTCATTACACTGGTTCAGATTGTTTTTGGTCAGATCTAGTTTTGTTTTCCCCGAAAGATAAGACTCGAGCCTTATTTCATCGACATTTTCTTGGTTCACATTGGTTGGAGCATTCCCACCTAATGATCTGTGAGGTCTATTGTTGTAACTGTTTACCAAGTCTTGCAAAACATTCACAAAACGGTAGGTTCGATTCTTCATGAAATAACGATACATTAGGTTCTTCATGGTTCGAATTACCCTCTCGGCATAATTTGCTTTTGTTTCATTTTGAGTGTATATGACGTTTATTCCCTCTTTTTTCAGAAACGCCTTTACCCAACGATTTTTAAATTCGCTACCCTTATTTGTTCTAAGGGTGCTAGGTTTTCGTCCTTTTTGGAAAACTGATTTTAAACCATCAACAATGTTCTGATGATGTTTATTTTGTAAGGGGACTATAAATAAATATCGACTAAATATATCAATAAGCACTAATAAAAATTTAAATCCATCATTATGGGATGCAATGTTTGAAACGTTTTGTAAGGGGACTATAAATAAATATCGACTAAATATATCAATAAGCACTAATAAAAATTTAAATCCATCATTATGGGATGCAATGTTTGAAACGTCTGCCAAGTCACCATCCCACATAGAGTCAATGGTGTTCACTATCACCTTTGAACGCGGACATGTTTTTCGAATGGGTTTATACAGACTATAAGAATCTTCATTGTTTAAGAATTGTCTTATTCTCTGTCTACCAATCTTGTATTTGCCTTCCTGTTTAACAGCTTGATATAATTTTTCAGGCCCTGCATATGCCCCCGGTTTACCAGGGGTGTAGTAGAGCTCCCTTAAGTAATCCGTATAGTTTGGCATACTGAAACATAATAATGATCTCTCTCTTCGACTGTAACATTTTATATCATTGTAAAAAAAATACAATGTATATTTTGAACTATTTTATTTTGATATTGTTAAAACGAAATAGTAACATAAAAGATAGATACACAACTAGAACAATACTCGTTGCGAGCAACGAGAGGTCTTCCGTCCGATTCTGAAATAAAAAAGGAAAAATCTAGCAGAAAAAGTGATAAAAAAATATTTGAAATTCGGGGAAGCGAACCCGGGTCGCCCGCGTGACAATCCAACGCGCTAACAATTCGGCCATTGAAAACACCGCTTCAAATTTTTAAATGTAAATATCTCGAGATTGCCTTTTTGGATTCTAAAAGAAATTACATATTACCCATTTGCAAATGAGTCTCTATTTAAATTGAAAACATCAAAGAAAAATATTGAAAAACAAAAAAATTGAAAAATTGCATTTTTTAAGTATGCTTCCAGCAGAAACCGGAAGTGCTGACGACGCACGAGAAGGCAATTCTGCAAACCACAAAGTCATGATCTATCATCTCCAATAAGTCTCCAGTTCATATCCTCAGCCATTTTTGATAAAAAGGGGCGACAAAATCGCATTTTAAAATCAGGAAATTGGCCATAACTTGGAACCGGAATGACATTTTCCAAATTTTTCTTCGGATGTAACAACTTCGTATAATGACACATATTTTGTGAAAGTTTCGTGAAAAACCGCTGAATAGTTTCCGAGAAATCGCCTGCACAAAATTTTGTCAAAAAAAGAATAATAATAATAACTAGATACGATCTCGTTGCGAGCAACGAGTGGGTCTTCCGTCCGATTCTTGATAAGATAAGATTTTGATTGAGAATTTCAATCTAAAATAATGATAAAGATTGTAAAAGAGAACAATTTTGCCTCCATAATCTGTAAACAGACATTGGACATTAAGACTTAAAAATTCGACTTTTGGCCCCTCATGCACCCTAATATTAGGGATCAACCCTTTTTTCTTCATATAATCTTAAAGCTCTCACGACATTTCTGAAACACCAAAACACTTTCTAAAATCATATAGCAATCAATACCAACAAATTCAACTCAAACATACAAAAAATCAAATTACAACACACTAAGCACAGACACCGAATATAAGACATTTACTAGATTCAAATTCTCCCGCACCGGAAGTGACGTCATCACGTCATGACAACAACTGTCCAATCAGAACAGTGTATTACTTCGCGGCAATATTTTCAACATATATATATAACCTCTATACAACACTTCTCATTACACTTTCACGGCACATCTCAACACACACTTAAGTACCATTTTCATATATATACATATTAAGGAGACATTCTACGGAACTTCAAATACTAAACAAAACATTTCATATAATACACTAATATTACTTAACATAACTCGATTTCATCAAATACGAAAAGAATATTCTAGAATTCCATCAGACATTTTTGCTTCAGTATTGTATAACAAAATATTTCCTGATAAAGAGTTTATCGATTAAAGACTTTTGTCCCCTCTCGGCCCTTAATTTGAATATCCAGCCCCTTTTCTGGATTTTATCTTAATGCTCTCATGTTTTTGAACACTTTTTGTTCAACAACTATTCAGACATTCTCTTTTGTTTTCGAGTTATTTGCAAAAGAAATATTAAGGGGCCAACCCTTTAACTCCTTAAAGGGGACGTATATCGAAAAATGAAAGGTTGCATATTGTTAAGAACATTATTTTGAACATCTTAAGTTCAATATTACTTATCAAAATATTTCCAACTTTTGAGATATAAAGCGTCAAAGATTTAGCATTCTGGCCCCTTATGGCCCCTTATTATGCACCATAGGACATTCAAATCATAATATATAGTTGTAGATTGTTGAGATAAACATTTTTGCTTCAGTAATGTATTACAAAATATCGACTGTTAAAGAGTTATCGATTAAAGACTTTTGGCCCCTCTCGGCCCTTAATTTGAGTGCTCAGCCCCTTTTTCTTGATCTCATCTTAAAGTTCTCAGGATTTTAAACACTTTTTGCTCAACAACTATTCAGACATTCTCTTTCGTTTTCGAGTTTTTTGTAAAAGAAATATTTAGGGGCCAACCCTTCAACTCCTTAATGGGGACGTTTAACAAAAAATGAAAGGTTGCATATTGTTCAGAGCATTATTTTGAACATCTTTTGTTCAATATTACTTATCAAAATATTTCCCACTTTTGAGATATACAGCGTAAAAGATTTAGCATTCTGGCCCCTTTTGGCCCCTACTTATGTACCATACGACATTTAAATTGTAATATATAGTTGTAGATTGTTGAGATAAACATTTTTGCTTCAGTATTTAATAAGAAAATATTGACTGTTAAAGAGTTATCGACTAAATACTTTTGGCCCCTCTCAGCCCTTAACGTGATGAGTCAGCACTTTTTTCTTGATATTATATTAAAGATCTTGTCATTTTGCACAAATATTGCTCAGTATGTTTTAACAAAATAATTATACTTTAAAAGATATGATGCAAAATGTCTCAAAAAATCAGTCAAGATTCGTGTCCTAAATTTTGACCCCTACCGAGCTTCCATACTAGGCACTTCCGGAAATTTTGAAAACATAGGTACAAATCTTCAATATGTCGTCTATTACTCCTGAAAATTTCAGCCTTCTAGCGTTTATCGTTTTTGAGTTTTTGTCCGGACAAAAATGTCATATAAAAATCGATTAAAGGGCGATAACTTGTGACCGGAAGTGAATTTCAAAAAATTAAGAAAAATGAATAAGGTTCACATTATTATCGATCATCTCTGAAATTTTCAAGGAAATCGACCAAGCCGTCTCTGAGAAATCGTCTGCACAAAAATTGGTATAGAGAAAAATAATAATAATAAGAAAAAAAGTGAAAAAGAAACAATAGAATAATAGAAGGGTCTTCCGTTGGAGACGGAAGACCCTAATAAATAAGAAACAATAGAATCACTATAAGGTCTTCCGTGAAGACGGAAGACCTTAATAAATAATAAATATATGTTACACCCATATCATTAATTATGTTGGATTAGTGTTCATTGTCATTCAAGATCATTCTCAATGGTTTCCATGTCTTGTAAATCACTTGCGTTACATTCCATTGATATATTGTCTTGTGGATCGTAACCAAAGGGGGTACATTCCGGGCAGCTTAACATTCCAAGCTGATTTTGATGAGACTCGCTGAGCATGCAAAGTTCAATGTCTTTTAGTTCTGGAACACATTCATGCATCTCCCCGATGACATCGATAAGTCTGGCAATTTTGTTTCTGTTTAGAGTTACACCTTTCCTTGTAGGTATAGGTTCTTGAACATTGTCTGGCTTCCAAAAGTGTCTTATGTCCACTGTCGGATAACCTGGTGATAATGAAACGAACACACCTCCACCAACATGCCACTGTACTTCTTCATCTTCTTTCCCAGTATTGTCAATGTAGTCTTGAATATCTGGTAAAAGAGATTCAAACTTTAACCAACGGGCTAAAGGAAAGGTAACTCCCTTCTTGGTGGCAATGAAACGACCATGCGATTCTGTGAAATGACGGATGTGGACGTAAATCTCCCCCTTAAAAGGCATGACGGTGAGGAATAGGTCATTAAAGTCATCCAAACTTATCCTACATCTTGGCTCCTGAGACTGTTGATGATCGACTTTCTTTGATTGATTTCTGGAACCTCCTCTTTCTTTAGTACTAACGACTAATGATCTTGCCATGTCCAGCTTCTTTTCGTACTCAGACTTTGTGTCATCATCCTTATTCATTAGGAGTCGGGATAAGTCAGCTTGATTGGCTTTCATTAATGCCATTCTAAGTCCCATAAAAGCTCTCGAACCTCGACGTAAAATGAAGCTGATCAATTTTCTGTTTTTGTCATAGCTGGTTTTCTCAGCGTCTATCTGTTGTCTCATTTCATCGGTAATTATGTTTGAGGCGTAAAGATGTCCCGCAACAGGAACAGTCATCATCTTCTTCACCAATGTCGAGTAGTTTGCCTTAATCAAGTCTTGGTGTTTTTGCTCCATTTCTGCTGCTGACAAGGATCTCACAAGGAACAAAAAAAAGCAGAGTTGTATCCTGTCTGAGATTTGCTCAGAACTGATGAAACTTTTTGAAATTTTCAAAGTTTTATATGATTCAAGTCACGTGGCTCGTGACTGTAGAATCATGTCTGTAAAATGAACCAATTGTAGAATTTTTGACTATAGAACGCACCGACTGTAGAATGCACTTCCTGTGGAAATCTGTTGACTGTAGAACGCACTGACTGTAGAACAATTGACTGTGACCTCTTGATTGTACAAATGTCTGTTTACATACTTTGTGAAATTAACTTGTTTTTTTTTCTTAATCA